>NC_053430.1:32373458-32665075 GCF_007990345.1 Gossypium hirsutum | reverse complement strand
TACTCATAGCTAATCCCGCCCCATCCCAGTGTCATTCAGGCCAAAACCCATAATAACGGCTTATGTAGAAATAAAATAAAACGCTTATAAATCTTCCCGAAGCGCTCTACTTTTCGTATCGTTCAGCTTTCACTTTTTGTGAAAACAAGCACTTTGATACAAACTCGGAAAATATCTCTTTTCATTCTACTCCACCAGTACATTTTCTTTAAGTCATTATACATCTTCGTATGCCCGGATGAACCGCTAAACAACCATTATGTGCTTATGCAAAATCTTTTAATCAATCATATTTTTCGGTCACAATCTGATTTAATATCAACAACCTCAGACCGATTCTGATTGATCCGTATCAGTTCAACTGTTTCTTTTGCTAGCAATCTTTCTTTTTTTGAGTTTAGAATTCATGTAAAACTGTCTTGCTCTTAACTATGTGAATCGAACCGTCATCTGAATTGTAACTGAGTGTCATAACTTCAAGCAAACACAACTTTCTGCTTAAAGCATCGGAAACCACATTCGTTTTCCGGATGATAATCGATAACAAGCTCGTAATCTTTCAATAACTCAACCATTTCGCTATTTCAAATTCAAGTTTTTTGTGACATCAAGTATTTAAGACTTTTTGATCAGTATATACTCGGCACTTTTCACCATACAAATAATGTCGCCAAATCTTCAAGCAAATACCACCGCAGCCAATTCCAAATCGTGAGTAGGATAATTCTTCTCATGAGGTTTTACTGTCTGAGCATCACACTTTCGATGAGTCACCCACCATTAAGAATCACTATACAACAATTCTTTACTGATCGTTGTATCAACTGTGCTTCAGTTATAACTTTTAATCTTCAACTCTTGACATTCTTTCATTCAAATTACATCTTTCGGAGTAGTCTAGTCATAGGAGCAGCAATTATAGAAAATCCATTTACGAACCGCCGATAATACCCAGCTAGCCCCAAAAACTTCTAACTTCAGTTACGTTTTTCGGTGGTTTCCAATCAATAATGGCTGAAATTTTACTAGGATCAACCCGTATACCATCACCTGAAACAATATGACCCAAATATCCAACTTCCCGAAGCCAAAATTCACTTTTACTAAACTTAGCATACAGCTGCTTATCTCTCAAAGTTTGCAAAACTATCCTCAAATGCTCAGCATGCTCTGTCTCATCTTTTGAATAAATTAAAATATCATCTATAAACACCACAACAATCTATCCAAGTATGGCCGAAATATGCGATTCATTAAATCCATAAACACAGCAGGAGCATTTGTCAACCCGAATGGCATAACTAAAAATTCATAATGACCGTACCTTGTTCTAAAAGCAGTTTTAGGCACATCTGACTCTTTTACTCGCAGCTGATAATACCCAGATCTCAAGTCAATCTTTGAAAACCATGTCGCTCCTTTTAGCTGATCAAACAAATCATCAATTCTCTGTAACGGATACTTGTTTTTGATTGTCACCTTGTTTAACTGCCGATAATCAACACATAATCTCATAGAACCATCCTTCTTTTTCACAAATAACACGGGAGCACCCCAAGGTGAAAAACTCGGTCTCACAAAGCCTTTATCAATCAACTCTTGCAACTGCGACTTTAATTCTTTGAACTCTGTTAGTGCCATTCTATATGGAGCAATCGAGATCGGAGCTGTTCCCGGTATTAAATCAATACCAAATTTTACTTCCCTGACTGGAGGCAAACCCGGCAATTCTTCTGGAAATACGTCCGCAAATTCACACACAACCGGCACTGATTCAACTTTCTTTTCAACTTCTTTTGTATTAATTACATACGCCAAATAAGCTTCATAACCCTTTCTCAAATATCTCTGAGCCGACATCGAAGAAATCATACTAGATAATGCCTTTGATTTGTCTGGCTCAACCCGCAGAATTTCACCACTTTCACACTTTAATTCTATAACCTTTTCTTTGCAATTTATTATAGCATCATGCAATGTCAACCAATCCATACCCAAAATAACATCAAATTCATCAAACGGCAACAACATCAAGTTGGCCGGAAAGTAATGACCCCGAATCATTAAAGGGCATTTCTTGCTTACTTTATCAACTATCACGCATTTGCCTAACGGGTTCGACACTCTAATCATAAATTCTGTGTTCTCAACAGGTATATTCATACTAGACACCAGTTTAATGCATACGTATGAATGAGTAGAACCAGGATCAATCAAAGCAATAACATTAATATCATAAAGAGAAAATGTACCGGTAATCACATCGGGTGAGGAAGCATCTTCACGCGCTTTAATAGCATAAGTTCTAGCCGGAGCTCTTCCCTCAGATTTAACTGCTGCATCTCTGGCTACATTCTTCCTGCTTGTTTCACTTCCAGCTTTTCTCGGATACCTTCCCCTCGAGTTTGCACCACTAGCTTTTACACTCTGAAATTTTTCTTTCTCAGCTCTCTCTAGGCAGTCTCTAATAAAATGATCCGGAGAACCACATCGAAAACATTCATTTGCTCTGCACGGACCAAAAAGATTTCTACCACATCACTGGCACTCGGGTTTAACAAATCTCAAGTTCCCTACACTGGCTGCAGAAGTATTCTGAGATTTAGGATCCACATTCTGCTTATTAAAATTTCCATATGATTGCCCAGCTGAAACTTGGGAACAAGGATTCATATTTCTTGACTTTCCGGGTTGCTGTGAAGGTGCCTTACTCATTGGCCTTTTCTTCCAATTTCGTGTCTCGGCCTCTACCTTCCTCTTCTCTTTAAGTAGTTCTTCAGCCTTACAAGCTCGATCAACTAGAACTACCATTTTTTTCAGTTCAAGGATCCCGACAAATACTTTAATGTCTTCGTTGAGCCCGTCTTCAAATCGTCGGCACATCTTGCTTCTGTAGGAACATATTCCCTGGCATACTTACTCAATCGAACAAACTCTCTTTCATATTCTGAGACTGTCATATTACCTTGCTTCAGCTCAAGAAACTCTTTACATTTCTGATCAATAAATCTTTCACTAATATATTTCTTCCGAAACTCTTCTTAAAAGAATTCCCAGGTTACCCTCTCTTTCGGTACCACTGAAATCAAAGTCTTCCACCAATTATAGGCTGAATCTCTCAACAAAGATGTAGCACATTTCAAACATTCTTCAGGTGTACAAGATAATTCATCAAATACCCGGACAGAATTTTCAAGCCAGAACTCTGCTTTCTCTGCATCATCATCAATATTTGCTCTAAATTCTTCAGCCCCTTGTTTATGAATTCTATCAACGGGGGTTCTGTGAAATTTTATCATATCCACTCCTTGAGGCATTGGAGGCATAGGTTGAGGAATTGGGGGAGGTGGGGGAGGTCGTACATTTTGGTTCGTACAAACGAACTCAGTGTACCATGCACTCATCATTTGGAGAAAGGCTTCCCGATCCCTTTCTCCTCCTCCCTGACCAACAGTAGGAGGTGGGTTTTCAATCAGCGCTGCCCCTTCAGCCGGAGCTGGCGCATTACTCTCTACTTCATCTGCCACAGCTGGATAGAGATCCATTTACTATATAAAAATCATTTAAAAAGGTCAGAAGTCGTCACACTATCACAATTCATACATATGGCATGTATAGCAAAATCCGTACATACAACACGTAGTCCGAAAACTGACTAAACCTACTCTGATACCACTAAATGTAATGCCCCCACGCCTGAGACCATCACCGGAGTCGAGCTTGAGGGGTTACCGAACATAATTTATCAATTTAAGAACTTCAAATCATTTGTTTCTACATTCACAGCTTTCTAGCTACTCGTGTCATAGTTACAAGAAAAATTATATCTCGAGTTACGAAACTCGAAATCAAGATCCGTAACTTTTCCCTGAATCTAGACTCATATATATATTTACTACTTTTTTTCTAGAATTTTTATTTGGCCAATTAGTACAATTTATTAATTAAAGTATCCCCTATTTTAGGGTTTGACTGCTCTGACCTCTGTGTATTACAAATCAGATATATCTCCATAAAAAATTCCAATGACTATGAGGTTTGTTTCTATTAAAACTAGACTCAATAAGGAATCTGTACATATAAATAAAAACTTCTAATTATTTTATTAAAATTTATTATAAATTTTTAAAGTCAGAATAGGGGATCCAGAAATCACTCTAGCCCTGTTTTGCAAAAGTTTAAATATCTCATAAAATATTATTTATATTCATGTTTTGTTCAATCCATATGAAAATAGACTCATTAAGCTTCAATTTCATAACTTACTCATCTTTTATTTCCATTTATACTATTTTTAGTGATTTTTCAAATTCATGTCATTGCTGCAGCAACATTCTGTTTTAAGGCAAGTTTCATCTTTCCATGAATTTTTATGAACTAGATAACTTGTTAAACTTCCATGATATCAAACATGATCTAAATTAGCCATCACCATGACTTATCAATATCAAACATTTTCTCAACCAAACATGGCCATATCATAAAATTATTTACACAAAATAGGTATATTGCTATACATGCCATACTTAAGTAGTTGTACAAGCCATTTACCAAGATAAAAGTCCTTTGGATAGTGTGATCGAACCTTTGACCCGTCCCGATTCTCGAGCTGGCTTGTTCAAAACTACAGTGAATGAAAAGGAAGGAGTAAGCATAAATGCTTAGTAAGTTCATATGTAAATAACAACATAACAAGACAAATATACCAAACAACTTTAGCATGGTACCACCAAAACATATATCACATCTTTGAACATCATTCATCATCTTACCACCTTATCGTTGTTGTATCTATTTTCAACCCGAGGGTTAAGAACATACCTGCCCAAAGTGTCCATTTCACAACACTTACCCAAAACGTCACTTATATCTTAAGTGCTCTTCCATTAAACTAGAAATTTCACCCGTTGAACACATCGGGATACAAATCGGATACATGGATAATTTGCACATAAGTGCCACATATGTAATCAAGAAATCATGTAACCCGCCCCTAAGTGAACTCGGACTCAACTCAACGAGCTCGGGCGTTCGTATCCATAAATGAACTCGGACTCAACTCAACGAGTTCGGATGCCTAGTTACATCTCACGAACTCGGACTCAACTCAACGAGTTCGGACATTTGCATCCATAAGTGAACTTGGACTCAACTCAACGAGTTCGGATGCTCAACCATCCTAGTGACATGTCACTTGTATCCTAATCTATTCCTAAGGTTCAAACGGGCTTTTTCCCTCGATCTCACATTTGTCGTCTTCCATGGAATATCGGAACCGATACTCGGTAGCGATTCATATTTATCAAGTAGTAAACATAATTTGCATATTACTCAACATTAACCACAAAGCATAGTATTTCACGATTAAAAATCAGCATATCATATAATTAACATTAATAACTTAAATATAACATTTATGCTACATTATTTTCACATGAACTTACCTTGGTACCAAAATATAAAGATTTTGCAATTTAGTCCACAATCTTTTCTTTTCCTCGATCACGACTTGAATCTCGTTTTTCTTGATCTATAATACCAAATTAATCTTATTTAATACATACATTCATCAAAACAGCATTTAATACGAACTTTAATAAAATTACTCTTTTGCCCCTAAACTTTTGCATAATTACACTTTTTCCCCTAGGCTCAGGAATTAAACTTTATTCCTTATTCTTATGTTTTATAACATGCTGATCACTTTTCCCTTCTATGGCAACATCAAATTCTCTCTCTAACATATACTTGTGACTATTAGGTATTTTTGCCGATTAAGCCCTTTTACTCGTTTTCACTAAAAACCGAGTAGCACAAGTTGTCTAACATAATTTAAAACCCCATATTCTATCATAAAACATCAAAATACACAAATTTCACCTATGGGTATTTTTCCAAATATAAACCCTAGGTTGAATTATTGCTAGCATAAGCTTAATCGAGCTTCCGGGATTCCAAAAACGTAAAGAACATTAAAAACGGGGCTTGGAATCACTTACTATGGAGCTTGGAAGCTTGAAACAAACCCTAGCTATGGATAAACCTTGAAATTTCGGCCTAATGATGAAGATGGACAAAAATTGGCTTTTAATTTTGTTTTTAATTCATTTTAATAACTAAATGGCCAAAATACCCTTACTACTAAACTTTCCAAAAATTCCTTCCATGTCCTAATTTTGTCCATGAACTTAAAATTGGTTAAATTGCTATTTAAGACCTCCTCATTAATATTCCAAAACAATTTCATACTAAAAACTTCTAGAATGCAAGTTTTGCAACTTATTCGATTTAGTCCCTACTTTCAATTTAAGCACTTTAGGCATAGAATTTCATCACGAAATTTTCACACAATTATGCAATCATATCATAAACATCAAAATCATTGTAAAATAATTATTTCTATCTTGGATTTGTGGTCACGAAACCACTATTCTGATTAAGCCCTAATTCAGGATATTACAGAATGTATATATACTCATAACATAAATAATTCTTACTTTATAATGCATATTTCATATATAAATCATAAGTACACATTTACCTTATTTTCTCAATCATTTAACTTAGCACATACTTGACCTTTGAGCTCGATTTCACATTCGATCTTTACTTAATATTGCCCGTGGAACCATTCGTAATTAATAAGGATACTTGGATAATTGAAAAGCTCGTACAACGCTATTGTCCCAGACGTGGTCGTACATGTAATCACATATCGATGCCACTGTCCTAGACAGGGTCTTACACTTAAATCATAAATCGATGCCAATGTCCCAGACGTGGTCCTACATGAATCATATATAAGAATCCTATGTCATGACATATGTATCCTAACTATTCCTAAGGTTCATACGGGGCTTTAGGACGTTGTAACTCGATCAATTCAGGCTCGTAAATACTTCTCCCATACTTATCCAAATTCGTCTTGAACATACATATAGAAGTGATAATTAAATTTGGCACAAATAAGATATATACAATCGAATTTAACCACATTTATTTACTTATGTACTTACCTCGTACGAAGACGAACAGACCGGGTTGACTATTCAACAACTTTGGATTTTCCCCGATCCAAATTTGATTTTCTCTTTTCTTGACTAAATTAATATAATTAAACTTATTTAATCAAATATTCAATCAAATTCATCCAAAAACACATAAATGGGAAAATTACACTTTTTCCCTAACATTTCACATTTTTCACAATTTAGTCCCTATTTCACAAAAAACAAAATACTCAAAATTTGAATACACCCATGTTAGGCCGAATTTACCCCTAGTCCATATAAGCCCATATGTTTCATTTATTTCACATTTTGACCCCTCAATTTTCAAATTTTACAATTTAGTCCTAAATAGACATTTTTATCAAAAATCACTTAATTAAACTTGTCAATTTAACAATATATATTTATTTTCAATCATCAAACACAAAAATCATCCAGCATGGGCTAGCTAATACTCGAAGCAATGATCTCAAAAACGTAAAAAATTATTAAAAACTGAACAAATTACATACCTAAATTAAAGAAGACAAAGGCCGAACCTAGCTTGCTCAACGATGGTGTTTTTCACCTTTAACTTTTGGCAATAGTGAAGAAAAGATAAACAAAATGTTATTTTATTTTAATTTAATAACATTATTTACAAATTAATAATTTTCCATTAATGAAAACATTTAAAATTCATATAATGGATGGCCATTTATGTAATAATCCACTAAATATGGTCTAATAACATCTCAAAGACCTCATATTTAATAAACCATAACAAATAAATACTTTAACAAATAGAAAGTCACTTTTGCATTTTACGCGATTAAGTCCTTTTAATTAAATTGAACACTCAAACGATAAAATTTTCACATGGAATTTTCACACATATAAATTAACATGATATAGACACCAAAAATAATATTAGAATATTTTTTTGACTCAGATTTGTGGTCTTGAAACCACTAGTCTGAATAGGGTCTAAACCGAGCTGTTACAACTCTCCCCCCTTAGATATTTTCATCCCCGAAAATCTTACTAGCAAATAGGTTTGGGTAACATTCTCTCATAGCATCCTTGGTCTCCCACGTAGCATTTGCTATCCCGTGACGATGCCATAAGACTTTCACTAAAGAGATTTTCTTATTTCTTAATTCTTTAACCTCACTATCTAATTATTTCTTAATTCTTTAACCTCACTATCTAAAATTCAGATCGATTCTTCTTCATATGTCATATCGGATCGAATCTCAATCTTCGACAGAGAAATCACATACGATGGATCGGATCGATATTGTCGAAGCATCGAAACATTAAATACGTTATGGATCTTTTCTAACTTGGGTGGCAACAACAGTCTGTAAGCAATTGGCCCAATACACTCAATAATCTCATACGACCCAATAAATCTTGGACTCAATTTGCCTTTACGACCGAATCAGAGTATCTTTTTCCATGGTGAGATTTCCAAAAAAACTTTATCCCCGATTTGAAATTCAATATCTTTACGTTTCAAGTCTACATATGATTCCTGACGATCTGGCGCTAATTTCAAACTATCGCGAATCACTTTCACTTTCTGTTCAGTCTCTTTAATCAAATTGACCCCATGTATCTTATTCTCACTGAGCTCAGTCTAATACAAAGGTGTTCGACATTTGCAACTATACAAAGCCTTGTAAGGTGCCATTTTGATGCTCAATTGAAAGTTATTATTATACGCAAATTCTATTAGTGGCAAGTATCGTTCCCATGTACCTTCAAACTCAAGAATACAACATCTCAACATATCCTCGAGTATCTAAAAATTCATTTGGACTGACCATCTATCTGCGGATGGAAAGTAGTGCTAAAATCTAATTTCGTACCTAATGCATCTTGCAGTTTCTTCCAAAATCGCGATGTCAACCTAGGACCACTATCCAAAATAATAGAGTAGGTACTCCGTGCAATCTCACAATCTGAGAAATGTACAACTCAACAAGCTTATCAAGAGAGTAATCTGTGCGAATCGGAATGAAATGAGCCGATTTAGTCAATCTATCCACACCAACCCAGATTGCATCTTTCTTGCCTGGTGACAAAGGTAAACCTAATACAAAATCCATCGTGACTCTGTCCCATTTCCACTAGGGTATCATAATCGGTTGAAGTAATCCAAATGGTCCCTGATGCTCGGCTTTGACTTGTTGACAGATTAAGCATTTTGAAACAAAGTCAGAGATGTCTCGTTTCATACCATGCCACCAGTAAAGTTGTTTCAAATCATTATACATTTTTGTACTACCCGGATGAACAAATAACCGACTGTTATGAGATTCATTTAAAATCATCTAAATCAACTCTGAATTTCTCAGAACACATATTCGGCCTCTGAATCTCAAATAACCCTTAGTATCAACTTGGAATTCTGAATCAATATTCAAATCACATTGAGCCCGTTTTGTTAGAAATTAATTATCGACTTTTTGAGCTTCGTAAATCTACTGCATGAATAATAGTCTCGCTTTCAACTCAGCTACAATTGAGCCATCATCAGATAGAGCCATATGGATATTCATTGCACGCAGAGCAAATAGATATTTTCGACTTAGAGCATCAGCAACTACATTGGCCTTTCCTGGATGGTAGTCAATTACAAGCTCGTAATCTTTTAACAACTCTAACCATCTTTACTGTTGTAGATTCAGATCTTTTTGAGTCATCAAGTATTTTAAGCTTTTGTGATTGGAATAAACATGACATTTCTCACCGAACAGATAGTGGCGCCAAATCTTCAACACAAACACAATAGCTACTAATTCCAAATCATTCGTCGGATAGTTCTTTTCGTATGGCTTTAACTATCTTGAGGCATAAGCTATAACTTTGCCTTCCTGTATCAAAACACATCCCAAACCATTCAAAGATGCATCACTAAAGATTACGAATTCTTTACCCGATTCTGGCTGAACTAGCACCAAAGCTTCAGTCAATAAAGCTTTCAATTGATTAAAACTTTTCAGGCACTTTTCTGACCACTCGAACTTAACATCTTTCTGAAGTAGTCGCATCATCGGGGTTGCAATCATCAAGAAACCCTTTACAAATTGTCTGTAATATCCAACAAGTCCCAGAAAACTTCAGACTTCAGAAACATTTCTCGGAGTTTTCCAACCTAGTATTGCAAAAATTTTACTCGGATCGACCCGAAAACCCGATGCTGATACAACTGTCCCAAGAAACCAACTTCACGCAACCAGAACTCACATTTACTGAACTTCTCATACAACTGTTTATCACGCAAAGTCTGTAGCACAATTCTCAAATGTTTGGTAGTGTCCATACCTCGTTTAAAAAGCATTTTTTGGTACATTGGAGTCTTTAACTCGCAGCTGATAGTAACCTGATCTCAAGTCTATCTTTGAAAAAACTATAGCCCCTTTCAATTGATCGAACAAGTGGCAAAGGATATTTATTCTTTATAGTCACTTTATTGATCTATTGGTAATCGATGCACATTCTCATAGTTTCGTCTTTCTTTTTCACAACAAAACTGGTGCACCCCAAGGAGAAAAACTCAGTCGTGCAAAGCCTCTGTCAGTCAATTCTTGCAACTGAGCTTTCAACTTTTTTAATTCTGTTAGTGCCATTCTATACGGAGCTATCGAAATCAGAGTTGTCCCCGGCACTAACTCAATGCCAAACTCTATTTCTCAAATTGGTGGTAAACCCGGTAATTCTTCAGGAAACACATCTGGATACTCACACACAACTGGTACTGATTCGATCTTCTTTTCAGTCACTTTAGAGTCAAGCACATAGGAAAAGTAAGCTTCACAACCCTTTCTCACATACTTCCAAGCTAACATCGAAGATATCACTGCCGGTAAACCATTCAAATCATTAGACTCAATCCAAATAATCTCATCATTCTGGCATTGTAAATCAATAGTCTTCCGCTTGCAGTTCATAATAGCATCATGCAAAGTTAGCCAATCCATACCTAGAATTATATCAAACTCTTCGAATGGAAACAACATCAAATCAGCTGGAAAACATGAATCTCGAATCATCAGCGGACAATTCTTGCACACTTTATCAACCAAAACACACCGGCCTAAGAGGTTTGACACTCTAATCACAAAATCAGTAGACTCAACAGGCAGAGTCTTACTGGATACTAAAATTTTACATACATAAGAATGAGTCAATCAAGGATCAATCAATGCAACAACACTAGTATCATAGAGAGTGAAAGTGCTGGTAATCACATCTAGAGGTGAAGCTTCTTCACGAGTGTGGATAACATAAGCTCTAGCAGGTGCTCAAGCTATAGATCTAACAGCCGTGTCTTTAGTTCCCCGCTGACTGTCACTCACATTACCTATATTTCTGGGTGGTCTACCTCGAGCTGCCATGTTACTCGACCTCGTATTCTGCTTCATGTCTTGCTCAACCAACGCAGGGCATTCACGAATTAAGTGATCCATCGATCCACATTTAAAACAAGCCCGATTATTCAATCTACAACTACTGGGATGTCGTTTACCACAATGTTTGCACTCAGGTTGGTTCAATCGGATGTTACCGACACTAGCTATTGAGGTAGCTCTTGAACTAACGGGTGGTCCGTCTTGATCACGTCTAAAATAGCCCGCAGTAGCCTTTGAACGGCTAAAGTCATCTTGAAATTTCTTTGATACCGACTGAAATGTTTTACCTGACAATCTTTTTCGTGAATCTCTAGCTTCAAAGTCAGCTTTTCTTTTCTCTTTCCCGAGCTCTTTGGCTTAGCATGCTCGCTCGACTAGTACAACAAACTCTTTTATTTCAAGTATCCCAACTAACAGCTTAATGTCTTCATTCAACCTATCTTCAAATCTTTCACACATTGTAGCTTCGGTCGAAACACATTCCCGGGCATATTTGTTGAGTCTTACAAATTCCTGTTCATATTCTGTTACGGTAATACGATCCTGTTTCAACTCAAGGAATTCTTTACGTTTTTTTATCAATGAATCTCTGACTGATGTATTTCTTACGGAATTCAGTCTGAAAGAACTTCTAGGTCACCCGTTCTTTCAGAACTATTTATATTAATGTATTCCACCAGTGATACACAGAATCTCGAAGTAAGGATACAACACATTTTATACACTCATCAGGGGTATAGGATAGCTCATCAAACACACGAACGATATTATCGAGCCAGAATTTAGCTCGCTCACCATCATCATCAATAGTGGCTCTAAATTCTTCAGCCTCGTGTTTTTTGATTTTATCAACCAGTTGCTTATTTAATCTCATCGTATCAATTACTTGAGGTACCACGGGTATCTAAGGAGGATAAGATGGGGGTGGGGGTTATTGAACAGCTGGATTTGTCCAGATATACTGTATGAACCATTCGTTCATCATCTAGAAGAAGGCTTGTTTAGCCTCTCCCTCGTGGCTACTTGACATTGGCCTAGAATCAGCGGGCGCTGCTCCTTGAGTTGGAGCGGGTGCATTACTTTTCATGTCATCAGCTACAACTCGATCGAGATCCAATTACTACACAAAAACACATTTTAATTGTTAGGAATCATCACACTATCGCAATTTATAAATATGGCATGTATAGCTAGACTCATACTCGCTACGATAGTCCTAGAATCGACTAAACCATAACTCTGATACCAATAAAATGTAATACCCCTAATAACCCACATTCATCGTTGAATTAGGGTTATGAGGCATTATCAACCAAAACACAGTCCAAAACAGTCATTCATTTCTGAACATACAAAAATAATAATATCATCTTCTTTGTAAAAGTTTCACAACTAAAATAGCCATAAGTCAACAGTTTATATAAACCAGACATGCATATCTGATTTCCAAAAACCAGGCAAGTAAACCAAATATCTAATCAATGTTTCAAAATAACAATATACATCAAGCTGTTTACGTCATACATAAAAAAAATCCATGTTCGAACCAAATGCCCTCTTCAACTATGACATTTAACAACCAGAACTTAATCAAGATTATAACATTTCATATATCAAACATGTATCAAAACATTCACTTGTATACATTTAGTTCCTTAGAATAATTACTAAACACATCATTTTGTAAACTAAAGCACATTCGTCTATTAATTCTTTCTACATGAAACATTAACAATCATTACTAAATGGTCAAATATATTTCTTACTTATTACAAAGTTTCATGCGCATATTACTATATCAAAGTAGACCATTTTAAAACACATATATCAAATAAAGGCATATAACTTATTAACCCACCAAAATGAGTCATTAACAAATATTATCAAATGGCCAAATATAACTTTTGAACCTATAAGTCTATGTACATTTTACCATTTCAATTTGAATCAATTGAAATCACTAATAATAAAACATAAGCTGCTTATTCTACATTCTTGTAATCATATCTAGACATTATTATTATTTTGTAATCAACCAAAGAACACAGAACAACTGATTCATTAATCAGATATTCGTTTCTCAAGTTAAAACTCCTCTGATCAAACTAAAACAATCATAGAACATATTTGTAATTTGCCATCACCAATCGGATCTAAATAGCTAAAACAAATAATGACATACCAACACTCAACCTATAATTTAATCACCAATATCATTTCATAAATAACTTATAACCTACATTTATATTTATAGGACACAAATCGAATTAACCATTACGAATGAATTAGATTAACCATTATACAATCGGCTATAAATTCATCACTTACTACATTACAAATCCAAATCACAAGACTAACCACATATGCTAATCAAATCCATATACCAAGCTTATTAAATGATCTAGTTGTAAGTTGTTCATATCATTACCCAAATCAATACATAAAACCAAACACCATTCATATATGTCATAAAACATACTTACCAAAATAAGTATAAACCATGATCAAAATAATCGAACATAAGCATAATGATCAAGCCATTTTTACATGGCTATATATATATCTATACACAAATCCAAAATTGACCAAAACAAATCCTAGCCTATACATTCCATAAGTTCAAAGTTCAAACTTCTAAAATATTGAAATAACGAACGATAGTGTGACAGATTTTTTTGATGATCCCCGAGTTCGTAACTAGCTTCCAAAATCTATAAAACAGCAAACGACCATACACACAGTAAGCTTAAATAGCTTAGTAAGTCATAAGCAAATAAATCATTTCAATAATATACATAATTCAATTAAACTAAACTGAACCAAACAAATTATAACCTTGTTTACATCAATTATGCTTACCAACTCGATCATTAACTCATAAAAGTGAACCATATAATGTCAGTGGCCAAATGTATATATACTCATAACATAAATAATTCTCACTTTATAATGCATATTTCATACATAAATCATAAGTACACATTTACCTTATTTTCTCAATCATTTAACTTAGCACATACTTGACCTTTTAGCTCGATTTCACATTCGATCTTTACTTAATATTTCCCGTGGAACCATTCGTAATTAATAAGGATACTCGGATAGTCGAAAAGCTCGTACAACGCAAACATCCCAGACGTGGTCTTACATGTAATCACATATCAATGCCACTGTCCCAAATAGGGTCTTACACGTAAATTACAAATCGATGCCAACGTCCCAGACGTGGTCTTACACGAATCACATATCGGAATCCTATGTCATGACTATGTATACTAACTATTCCTAAGGTTCGTACGAGGCTTTATGGTGTCGTAACTCGATAAATTCAGGCTCATAAATACTTCTCCCATACTTATACAAATTCGGCTTAAACATACATATACAAGTGATAATTCAATTCAGCAGAAATAAGATATATACAATCAAATTTAGTGACATTTATTTATTTATGTATTTACCTCGTATGAAGACGAATAGACAAAGTCGACTATTCAACAACTTTAGATTTCCCCCGATCCAAATCTGATTTTCTCTTTTCTTGACTAAATTAATATAAATTAAACTTATTTAATTAAATATTCAATCAAATTCATCCAAAAACACATAAATGGGTAAATTACACTTTTGCCCCTAATATTTCACATTTTTTCCAATTTAGTCCATATTTCTCAAAACACAAAATACTCAAAATTTGAATACACCCATGTTAGGCCGAATTTACCCCTAGTCCATATAAGCCCATATGTTGCATTTATTTCACATTTTGTCCCCTCAATTTGCAAATTTACAATTTAGTCCTAAATAGATATTTTATCAAAAATCACTTAATTAAACTTGACAATCTAACAACATATATTTATTTTTCATCATCAAACAAAAAAATCATGAAGCTATCAACAATGGCAATTCATGAATACATCAACAAATTAAAAAATTCAAGCATAGGCTAGCTAGTACTCGAAGCAACGATCTCAAAAACGTAAAAATTATCAAAAACTGAACAAATTACATACCTAAATCAAAGAAGACAAAGGCCGAACCTAGCTTGTTCAACAATGGTGTTTTTACCTTTAACTTCCGGCAATAGTGAAGAAAAGATGAACAAAATGTTGTTTTATTTTGATTTAATAACTTTATTTACAAATTACTAATTTGCCATTAATGAAAACATTTAAAATTCATATAATGGATGGCCATTTATGTAATAATCCACTAAATATGGTCTAATAACATCTCAACGACCTCATATTTAATAAACCATAACAAATAAATACTTTAACAAATAGAAAGTCACTTTTGCATTTTACGCGATTAAGTCTTTTTAATTAAATCGAACACTCAAACGATAAAATTTTCACACGAAATTTTCACACATATAAATTAGCATGCTGTAGACACCAAAAATAATGTTAGAATATTTTTCTGACTCGAATTTGTGGTCCCAAAACCTCTATTTTGAATAGGGTCTAAACCGGGCTGTTACAAGGTGCCAGACAAGTTTAGTTGTAGTCGAACATAAATGAAATGGTAAAAGATAATTTCTCACATCTCAATTTTAATGTTGTTAAAAGAAAACAATTCACTCGAGAATTCATATGAGGTTGATCGTGTAACACCCCGAACCTGAGACCGTCGCCGGAGTCGAACACGAGGTGTTAACAGACTTCAAACCACTTATTAAAAATTTCCCAGACAAGCTGCCAATCTGCGTACTAGTCACTTTAAAAATCATATCTTGAGTTATGAAACTCGAAATCCAGTTCCGTAAATTTTCCCCGGAACTAGACTCATATATATATATGGTAGAATTTTTGTAGAATTTTTGGTCGGCCCAATTGGTACAGTTTATTAGTTAAAGTCGTCCCTGTTCCTGGGTTCGACTACTCTGACCCTTGTGCATTACGACTTAGATATCTCCCTTTAAAGAGCTCCAATACTTATGCCGTTGGTTTCTAATGAAACTAGACTCAAAAGGGAATCTATAAATATAAAGCATGACTTATAATTGTCTCTTATTAATTTAGGGTGAATTTCTAAAGTCGGGACAGGGGATCCAGAAATCGCTCTGGCCCTGTTTCACAAGAGTTTAATTATCTCCTAACATACAGCTCATATGGTCGTTTCGTTTCTTCTATATGAAAATAGACTCATCGACCTTCGATTAAATAATTTATTCATTAATTAATTCCATTTCTACTATTTTTAGTGATTTTTCAATCTCACGTCACTGCTGCTGCCAGCATCTGTTACTAAAGCAACTATGCCTATTTCGTGATTTCTCCTTGATCTAACTAGTAATTCATCATACATATCACAAATTATGATCATGACTAGCCATGCCAAAGGCTAATCATTGTCAAACATCTCCCTACTACACTATTGCCATATCATAAATTTTAACACCAAAAATAATCAACCATGACATATGGCATAAAAATCGAATTACCAAGACTTACGACCTAACATTATAGAACCAAATCCAACCGAACATTTATGCCATTTTCGCATGGCTAAAAGTTTACATACCAAATTTCAACAAAACATATTAGCCTATACATGCCGAAATGTTCTCCTAAACCGACTAAGAAGAAAGTACCAAAACTTGCTAGCTGCTGTGATGACTTCGATGACGGCCCGATCACGCAAAAAGAGACGAGTCCAAGAAACCTAAAATAGGTGACAAGGAAACACCGAGTGAGTATATAACTCAGTAAGTCATAAGCAATGCACTACCATGCATACCGAACCATGCCATAGTTCCTTAGACCTATCGGTTCAATCTCATACCAAGTCATGCATTCACATTCCATATACCAATCAATAGGATATTTGAGGCATTTTCATACATCATTTTATTTTCGTTACAATCATACAACTAAACGACCTTTCACCTATTCCACGATAAATCTTATGTACGTGACTTCAATTATAATTGTCACATGGGTTCAAACTTACCAAGCTCAACTCCAAATATAAACATAGCGCCTATTAGCCATGAACTCAAGGTACTTACCCGATCCGCTGTCCGTGATCAACTCAATAATGTCGCACACTTAGTGTCCATAGTGATTCAAAAATATATATTAAGTCCGCACACTCAGTGCTATATAATCAACTCGCACACTTAGTGCTATATAATCAAACTCGCACACTTAGTGCTGTACAATTTAAACCCGCACACTTAGTGCCAATCTCATGATCATAAATGTTTATACCCGCACACTTAGTGCCGAAATCAACAACTCAATACATCTCACCTCTTTTCTTTTCATTCAACACTTTCATCACCACATGCATACATATATATAAATTTATCATTCCATTCGGCATAATTACATAGACATTATGTCTATTTAGATCAATACAAAATATATGCTTGGTGACTTACCTTATGTTGGGGAAAACGATTCCAACTCGGCTACTCGATGTTCTTTCCTTTGCCCTTGCTTGCCTCTCCACCTTTAACTTCTTGAGCTAAATCGATAAATTAACTAGTTTAACCGTCTTGCTAAATATTTATATCAAAATATTAATGATTTCATAGCATAGGAGACACATGGCCAATTCTTATCTTTCTACCCCATGCTTTTGAACTATTTGGTTAACAACCATATACTATCACCCTATTGTCGATAATCCAATCAAGGATAGTATCACAATTGTGTACACCCATATAGCCGAATGTGCAAGATTAAATTCAACATCACCTATATACTTAATTAGATGGCCGAATATACCAAATTAAACTCAACATTAAATGTCACAAGAACCCTAATCTAATTTGCAAATTGCTTGGCCAAAGACTCACAAGTGCCTTATCTATAACCTATTCGGCCTTACTACTTAAACTTAGCCTTTCATACATTTATATCTAATGTCATAGAGATGCCAAATCCTTAAGTGTTCCAACATCTAACTTACTCAATTCAACACATCGAACAACATTTATACCGATTTTGCTAGCACACAAGCCTTTGGCCGAATGTCATTAACCTCTAGTCACCTAAATTTTTATTCTTTAAAACTCATCCAACACTACATTCGGCACCTCCAACCTATAATTTAGATATTCTCAAGTTCATTCACAAGTACATTTATATGACACATATATCATTAACATTTTTCAACATGAATCTATAACATGACCGAATACTCATGCACATACATACATAAAGAGAACTCAAATAACACCCAAAAATCTCCTTTCCAAAGTGCATATATACCCATACATACGGCAACTTCCATTCTTATCTCCCAACAATGAATTCATGAATTTAGCTATGGGTTAACTAGACTATACACTTATCAACTTAATCTCAACATCAATTAGAATAAAATCACAATGCATACCTTTCCTTTGAACTAGCCATGGCCGAATGCCTTGGTTTCTTTTTTTCAATCTTTCCTTTCTCAATTTCGGCAATGAAGGAGATGAAAGATGAGCCTTCCTTCCTCTTTGTTTTCTTTACTTTATTTCACTAATATTATTTTTTTTCTCACATAATGCCATTTCTTATTTTAATAACTAATTAAACATATATATTTGCCCATCAACACCCATCTTGGCCGGCCACTATAAAGAAAATTGGGCAATTTGACATGCAAGTCCACCCTTGTGTTGACATGCACTAATAAACCATTTAAAATTAGTCTATCATATTTCACCATGTCTCATATTGATCCCTATTTAATAATTTCTCATGCAATTGGCAAAATTAGGGAATGAAACGTCGACATATGCATGTACACACATAATAAGCATAGAATATAACAATTAATTATTTTTACGACTCGGTTTTGTGGTCCCGAAACCACTTTCCGACTAGGGTCACATTAGGGCTGTCACAGATCGGGGGTCTTCTAATATCAGATAAATCTTAAAATCTGGTACATTTAAGGTGGCTCTTACAATTAATCGACTTACAAAAAAAGCTGGGTGACTTAGTTGGGGATCAGTTATCTTAACTACATTGTACCGAGAGATGTGTCGAGGAACTGAAGCACAAAAAATTAAAATCGGTGGTTGTATACTCCTTCAGTCATGGGCATGGTACCAATTACCATTTTTACGTTCCTTATTAAACTTCCCTTATCAATTCTCACTCGTAAGAAGGTAAGATTCATTCAATAATATAGTTATCATATTATTTTTTTCATTATTATATTTTTGGAATAACATATTATTTAAATAGGTGGAAAATGATGTGAGTCATGTGGGTATCCTGAATGAGCTTGAATGTATTCAATTATTGTTAGATTAACGGTCAGAAGTGACCGCTGTCAAACGTGCAAGCGTCTGGACTAAAGATACGACAGCAAAAAGATATGGAGTAAAGCAGCGATGTTCGCAAGTATATGGGTCAAATTGTAATATAGTAAAGTGTTACAACAAAACACTCCAGGAAGTATTCTGTGGATTGTACCCAAGGGATTGCGGATTGGAGAAATTTATTATTAAATTAATAACAAAAAAATAATTACTAATCTAATTAAATCACAATTTAATAGTGTTGATTCAGAAGTAAAATATTAATTAAACTAATTAAATTAATTAATCTAAAATAACCTAACGAAATTTAATTAACCTAAGATATCCTAATGAAATTTCCTGTTCCTAGTGTCAATGATGCGAGTTCCCAACCTATGATCGATTAAATCCCTAATTACCAATTATGTCGTTAATTACCCTCAATTGAGTTATTTACCACCCTTAGCTAAGAATACCTTTTCGGTCTCATCTTCACTAAGGATTACCACTTACGTCACCTTTTCGGTCTCTTCCTAGGCATAAGAATACCCTTTCGGTCTCATCGCTTGGCACAAGTTATACTCGATAGGATACCCTCTCGATCTCACCTATCTAGATATTCTATTAGGTGTGTCACTTCCTAATATACTAAATACTCTTGAATAAACTCCCAATTTTAGGTAAATAATTACTTAATTAATAAACCAGTTCCGTAACTGAATAATGAAGATATAAACTACGCACAAGATTTTATCCCAATATTCATGCAAACTTTAGTTGATTAAGTTAACAAAATATAAATAATGGAATAAAAGAATAAAGGAAAACAGAATGCTCATTGATAAATAATCAAAGTGCGGTTCTGAAACAGTCTTCACTCACAATCGTCTTTACATTAGAATAGAAAGATTCTAACTAAACGAACATAAGAAATGATAAAATAAAAATTAAAGAAAACTAAAAATTAAAAGTATGAAAATATCGTTTGACAGCTCTCTAGGGCTAATCCCTAAGTCGACTTTCTTCTAATGATATTATAATCAAGTTTATGTAGGCTACAACTGAGGGTTTTAAGTGCCTAAAACATCCTTCAATTAATTAGGGTTTTAACAAGACAAATACGCTCTCGACGTCTGCTAAAATGCTGCTGCACCTATCTAGGTTTTTGTTGTGATGTCAAGGATCCCCATGTCACGATGTCGGGCCTATTTCAACCTTGGATGCTTTGATGTTCAGTGTCGCGACACTATATGTTGATGTTGCAACAATGGCATCATCTTTTGTGTTCTTTGACTTTAAATGGCACCTAAACACTTAAATAGCCTATTAGTCATTCTTGAGGCTCGAGTTGGTCTAATGGGTCATCAAAACACTAAAAAGCGCATAAAAATGCTTATTTTGCAATAAAATGAATCTAATCTAATAAAACTAAAATGTAACAAATAAACATAAAATGACTAGAAAACAAACTCGTTAAGTGCTGAAAAGGCTTTAATTTGCCACAACAAATTGTGGTAGATCAAGAAGCCAATGTTAGTTTTTAAAATTTTCAATTATATGATAATTACGTAAGAATTTGAAATTTAATATTAGGTACGTAATAAAATTTATAATTTCGTATTGTAGTTTAAATAGATGTTATACTTTGATCCGAGAATTCAAGAATGCAACCCAATCGAATTTTTGATCGATCCCAATATTTGGCACGTCAAAGTGCCATTGATAGTTTTTGCAATAGTTGATATTGCACAAGTCTGATCGAGTGATATGCCAATTTCGGTTTATGTAACATATTTTGCCCTCAACCTAAGAGCTTGATGAACTTCACAAAATTGGCTTGTGGGAGAGAATCGATGAAGATTGGCCTAAATTCCATGCCAAGTATATCTACATTTGGGAACATAGGTATGATTTCCTATGCGAGAATAAATTGTCTGACCTGGTTTGGCGACGTCTTTAGATTACATGATAAGGTTTAGACTTCATAGTAAGTCATATTTATTATCGGAGGAGGAAATGTGTAACACCCAATACCTGACCTGATCGTCGAGTTCGAGCTATGGGATGCCACATTTTATCAGAGAAACTACGATAAAATACAATTCATTTTAACAGTTAAGACATATTATTAAGTTTAAAACAAGACTACAACATATTATACAAATATTTCCAAGTCTTATACGAGCTTACGAAGGCTCTTAAGGTGACTCAAGGTCGAATAAGGGCCAAATTGTAAAAATTTCAAACTATTGACTTAACATTACGACTTCAGGGCTTCCAAGTCATGACATAACTCACTAACTTCCCCTTACCGTGACATTAAAAGCCCGACGTCGCGACGTGATAGACTGTTTTCAAAATGTCCAATTTGTACCAATTCATATTGTAACATCCCTAACCCATATCTGTCGCCGGACTAGGGTTAAAGGCATTACCAGACGAATCGAAACATTTAACTTTCATTTCATAATCATCAAAGCATCAGAGATCAAATATCAATATAGAGTCCCTTATATAGGTTATCGAGACCATAAACATACATTAGAAAGGAGTCGGGACTAAACAGAACACATATAAATTTTTTTCAAAACTTAAACATTTTTCAAACAAGTACAGGTCACACGCCCGTGTAATCAGGCTGTGTGCCTTACACGGCATTAGACACGCCCGTGTGTCTAGGCCGTGTCAAAACAGGGCATACATATTGACTTGCTCACAAGACCACAAGACACGCCCGTGTGACTTGGCCGTGGTCGAGTCTGACTTGGGCCACACGGCTAGCCACACGCCCGTGTGCCTTGGCCGTGCTTGAGTCTGACTTACAATTGTAGGGTACCCCAGGGGACACACGACCGTGCCACATAGCCATGTGTCACACACGGCTGAGACTCACGCTCGGGTCTCTGCCCGTGTGGACAAAAATAGGCCATTTGAATAGCCAATTTGTCACCCCAATTTTTGGTCAACCTACAAGCACCAAACCAAGCATATATGCATAACCATTTCAGCCAATATCTATACCAAACCATACATAATTCATGCTATAACATTACCAATCATTTCAAATCTCAATTCGTCAATCAATTTATACCAAAACTTAAACTAAAATCATACCTAAACATATGATCATTACATCATTCAATCAAATGCTCAAAACTTACCAAAATGTCTCAACATTGACTATTTCTTTTGGCCAACCAAAACATACCACAATTTCACATTAGCATCACATATCATATACCATTATCAAACTATAAGTTCAAACACAAACTATACATCACAAAACATAATTCCACAACTTCTAGCCTATACATGCCATACTTTAATATATACATTTTCAAAGTACCAAAATAAGGTTCGATAGTGTGGTGACGATCCTCGAGCTCGTAATAGCTTCGATATCTATAAAACAATCACACAAAGTAAGCTTTCAAAAGCTTAGTAAGCCATATACAAATAAACATATCATTCAAAACAAAATCATTTATACTTTGTATACCAATGCTAACACAAATCTCATATTCAAATACTTACCTTTCATTCTCAAATAGGCTATACAAAGTAAACATACGTGAATTTGATATGATTTCACAAAGTTATTCATTTTCTTGGAATGCCCATTTGAACCGTTTGGAAATGTAAGGATACGCGGATAGCTCAGAGAACATATACAATGCCAACATCCCAGACGTCATCTTACATTTAATCAAACATCGATGCCACTGTCCCAGATAAGGTCTTAAAAATCAGATACAATGTCGATGTCCCAGACATGGTCTTACACGCAAAACAGAAGTCGATGCCAACGTCCCAGACGTGGTCTTACAAAAAATCACATAACGAAATCCTATGCCATGACATATGTATCCTAACTATTCCTAGGGTTCGTACGTGTAACAGCCCGATTTTGACCCTAATCTGAATAGTGGTTTCAGGACCACGAATCCGAATCAGAAAAATGTTTTAACTTAAATTTCGGTATTTGTTATGTGTGAATTGATATCCATGAAATTTTCGTATCTTAATTTTTCTGTTTAGATGCCGAATTATAAAGAAAGGGTGTAAATGCATAATAGGTAAAATTTGATGAATTATGTGTGAATGCCGAATTGTTAATGGTCTTTTATTTTAGGGGAGTTAAAATGCTATTAAACCAAGAATCATGCATGGACACAATCGGTCATTAGATAGTGGAAATAGTATAATTTTATAATGGCTATTTTGGTAACTTAATAAATTATATTATCACATTAACTTAGTAAAATAGGAAGTGGTGGAGCTTTCATCTTTGGAAAGACCGTAAATGGCCAAGCAAAAGAAAGAAATAGATTCCTTACATTCGGCCCTTGTCTAGTCTAATTTAAAGGTATGTTTGAGTTTAATTTTTAGAAATTTTTGCACATTTCAGATGATTGTTAAGTTGCTTAGTTAACCCATAGTTTAATTTTTGGAATTGGTAAGGAAATGGTATTCGACCATGGATAAAGGTTTGAGAAAAAAATTAGTTTGAAGTTGCATAATAGAAGAGATGTGTTATATTATTGAGTTTTATACTAGAAGTTTGCATGAAATTAACTAAATAGGGCTTATTTGCTTAGTTGATAAATTGAGGAGCTAAATTTCAAAATAGATTAAAAGGAATGATTTATTTAAACTTAAGGAATATTCGGCCTAAGTATGTTAGGTTGGAATTTTTGATATTTCATGTTTTTTTATATTGGATTAAAATGTAAAAATGTACAATGTGATGGGAAAATTGGTAATTTGCTTGATTATGAGTTTGGGAGTTAATTGAATAAAATTTTCTTTAAATTTGTTCAATTTGAATTTTTAATAGATCAAGAGCAAAGAGGATTGGGTTTGGATCGAGGAAAGGCGAAAATAGTCGAAAAATATACTCCGTCGATATTCGAGGTAAGTTACTAAGAAAATAATTGTTGTTGAATTTATATAAATGCAATATATATATACATGTATACATGCTGATTTGGATAGTGCAAAATGTTAATTATGCTGAAAGTGAATGTTTTGAATAGGCATGAATGGATATATATATATGAATTATCGAGCACTAAGTGTGCGAAGTAAAATTATCGAGCACTAAGTGTGCGAAGTAAAACTATCGAGCACTAAGTGTGCGATTTCATTGCATTGAGAGTTAAATAATAGCACTAAGTGTGCGAATACAACAAGTGATCGAAAGTGGACAAACGAGTTATTTATCAAATGCAAAAGTAGTAAATGAAATATTTAAATTCATAATATACAGGTATGTATCAAACCTATGTGGTTGATATTATTGAATTTGGAATTACGGGCTTGGTTGTAGCAAATGTGAAATGTATGAAAGAATAGTTAAATGAAAGAGGAAGGAGTTAAAAAGGAATGAATTGATAAATTATATGCATGTTATAATGTTTGATTATTTATTTTAACTGCAAATGAACATTCGACTAATTATGAAAATGTGAGATTGGAATTGATGAGTAGTTATGTGAAAGAGTATATGTATATTCGAAAATGTTGGAAATTATATGTGAATGATTGATAGATATATGGACTCATAAGATTGGATGAATATGTGATTATGGAATTATGACTCGGTTATTTAATTGGACTATCAATGTCTCTTAAATTGTTTAAATTGCTTACAACTTACTAAGCTAAGATAGCTTACTTTGGGTTTGTGTTTACTTGTCTTTAATTTATAGATTTTAGATATCGTTAAGTGCTCGGGGATCGTCCTTGAAGTTCACCACACTATTGTCTGTTTCGGTATTGATGAATGTTTAATTTTGAATTTATGGCATGTATAGTCTAGTATTTTTGTTGGTTGTATTTGAGTTGTACTTTTGGAAGCCATGCGAAAATGGCTAAATATGATGTTTAAATTTAAGTAAATTATGGTTGATTTCATAATCAAGTAATGCTATAATATATAAATATATATGTGATGGAATTAATTTAGTATTCTTGGTATATGCGTATGAATTCATGATCTGTTGGTATGGTTAGATTATGGATATATCATGCATAAGAATGGATTGTTGATATGAAATTATTAAAGACGTATGCCATTGACTATAGTATAAATTGGGCATTTGATATTGATTAGTTGATAATCGGTTCTAGAAGAAATAATTTATTTGTGTACTTGGAAGATTTTTTTTTATATGAGATATGAATTTTGGTTGGCTTATGGATTTAGTTATATGTGAGATTTTATGCACGTTTTATGAATGAGAAAGTTGCTAATGGATCTTAAATAAGTATAATTAAATTCGGCTTTGGTCGATAAAATGAATAAATGGACATTGATTTATGTTTAATTAAATTAGATGAGTTCATACAAGATAAAAAAAAATTGACTTTGTTTATGGTACTTTGATTATTAAATCATGTGTATATTAGATGTTTGAAATTTGGCATCTTTATGAATTTTACAAATGACCTTATGAAAAGTATAATTGATAATGATTTGATGCCAAATGAAATTAGATAATGATCATGTGATTTATATATATATATATACATTATTTATTTTATATATGTATGTAAGAAATCCTTGACTTCAATGAATGGTTTGTATTTGATAGGATTTAATATTGTCTATAAATTGTATATTATAGAAATGTTATAAACTTTATGTTTAACTGTGATATTAAAATGATGATAATTATTAAATGATGAATTTTGTTTGATAATGCCTTGTAACTCGTTCGGCGACGGACACGGGTTAGGGGTGTTACAGTACGGGGCTTTTCAGACATCGGAACTTTGTCGATACTTTATCGAATAGCACATATTGAGCTCGAATATTCATTCATCGCAATTCAATATCATAACAATAATAATTCAATTTAAACAAGCTTATTTGTATATCGACTTACTTCGTACAGATTCGGATAAACTAAATCTGCTACTCGACGACATTCGACTTTTCCCGATCTAATTCCGTATTCGCTTGTTCTCGATCTAAATCAATTCAAATCTAACTTATTCAATCACGCATTCGTTCAAAACAATCCATAAACACAAACTGAGGGTAATTTGCAAACAAGCCCTCACATTTTCACATTTTAACACTTTAGTCCCTAATTCACAAAATCACAAAATACACATAATTTGCATATACTCATGCTTGGCCGAATATTCACAGCTCTCATACAAGTCCACACATTTCATTTATTTCACATTTTAGTCCTTCAATTTACAAATTTCACAATTTAGCCCATTTTACTCAAAATCATCAAAAATCCAAAGACAACACATATAAACCCAACATCAAACTTTCATATTTCATCATATAACAACATAAAGCTCATGAATTCATCCATGGCACATTTCAAAAATTATCATCAAAATCAGAAATTGAGGCATGGGCTTGATAGTATACGAAGCAACGATTACAAAAACATAGAAATTATCAAAAATGGATAAAAAATCATACCTTATTCACAATCACAAGTGCTGAAACCCTAAGAGCTTTTATTCTTTCTTTTTCTTTGCTAATTTCGGCTATGAATGATAATGGATGAACAAATTTTAAGCTTTTGTTTTATTAATCACATATTAATATACATTTTACTAAAATAGCCTTATTAATATCATTTAAAATCCACTAAGTAATGCCCATTTATGTCCATTCAAACTTCCAATGGTCAAATTACAACATAAGGACCTCTCTTTTAATGAGACAAATCAAATAGGCACTTTAACATTTAGCAGACAACTTTTACATTTTACGCAATTAGGTCCTTTTAACAAATTAAGCACACAAACGACTAAATTTCAGTACGAGACTTTCACACATGCTCATTCACATACAATAAACATTAAAAATAATATTTAAATATATTTCTGACGCGGATATGTGGTCCCGAAACTACTGTTCTGACTAGGGTCAAAACCGGATTGTTACAATTCTCCCAGCCTTTAGGGATTTTTGTCCCCAAAAATCTTACTGTTGAACAAATTCGGATATTGCTGTTTCATAGCATCTTCAGGCTCTCATGTGGCTTCTTCAATACCGTGTCGACGCCACATCACTTTTACTTACAAAATTTTCTTATTTTGGAGTTCTTTAACCTATCGAGCTAAGATATGGATCGACTTTTCTTCGTAAGTCATATCAGACTGAATTTCAATCTCAGACGGAGGAGTCACATGCAAAAGATTGGATCTGTATCTTCGAAGCATCGATACGTGAAACACATCATGAATCTTTTCTAACTCTGGTGGCAACAACAATCTATATGCTACTGGCCCAATACGATCGGTAATCCCATACGACCCAATGAACCTCGGACTCAATTTGCATTTTCTACTGAACCAAAGTACTTTCTACCACAGAGACACCTTCAAAAACACTCTATCGCCGATCTCTAACTCAATATCTTTTCTTTTCAATTCTGTATATGATTTCTGACGATTAGAAGCTGTTTTCAGACTATCTAGGATCACTTTCACTTTTTATTCAGTTTCTTTTAACAAATCAACCTAGTGAATCTTATTTTCATTGAGCTCCGTCCAATACAAAGTTGTACGGCATTTGCGACCATATAAAGCTTCGTACGGTTCCATTTTAATGCTCAACTGAAAACTATTATTATAAGCGAATTCAATCAAGGGCAAATACTATCCCCACGTACCTTTATACTCAAGAATGCAACATCTCAACATATCCTCGAGTATTTGAATAATTCACTCGGATTGACCATCCGTTTGGGGGTGAAAAGCAGTACTGAAGTGCAATTTAGTACCCAAAGCATCTTATAATTTATTCCAGAATCGTGATGTGAATCTCAGATCTCTGTCTGACACTATAGACAATGGCACACCATGCAATCTCTCGATATCAGAAATGTATAACTCAGCTAATTTATCAAGCAAGTAATCAGATCGAACCGGAATAAAAAGAGCTGATTTCGTCAATCGATCAACTACAACCCAAATAACATCTTTCTTTCTAGAAGACAGGGGTAAACCCGAAACAAAATCCATTGTCACTCGATCCCATTTCCACTCTGAAACCATAATCGGTTGTAACAAACCAGATGACACCTGATGTTCAGCTTTAACTTGCTGATAGATCAAACATTTAGAAACAAAGTCAGAGATATCTCTTTTCATTCCGAACCACCAATAATGTTGTTTCAGATCATTATACATTTTCATACTACCCGGATGCACAAATAATCGACTGTTATGAGGTTCACTCGAAATCATCTGAATTAACTCTGGATTTCTCGGGACACAAATTCTATCTCAGAATCTCATACAATCATTTTTATCAACTCTGAATTTTGAATCAGACTAGACATCACACTGAACTCGTTTAGCTAAAATTTCATTATCAATCTTCTGAGCTTCGATAATCTGCTGTAAAAACAAAGGTCTCCCATCATCAGACAGAACCAAATGAGCATTCATCGTACGTAGAGCAAATAATGATTTCTGACTTAAAGCATCTACAACAACATTTGCCTTACCCAGATGATAATCAATCACAAGTTCGTAGTCTTTTAGCAGTTCTAACCATATTCTCTATCGTAGATTTAGATCTTTCTGAGTCAACAGATATTTCAAACTCATATGATCAGAATATACTTGATATTTCTCACCAAACAGGTAGTGAGCCAAATCTTTAGAGCAAACACAATAGCAGCTAACTCAAGATTGTGTGTCAGATAGTTCTTTTCATGTGGCTTCAATTGTCTCGAAGCATAAGCAATGAATTTTCCTTCTTGCATTAAAACACATCCCAAACCGATCAATGACGCATCACTGTATATCACAAATTCTTTACCTGATTTGGGTTGTACCAATACTGGAGCTTCAGTCAACAAAGTTTTCAACTGATCGAAGCTGTTCTGACACTTTTCAGACCACTCAAATTTAGCATCTTTTTGAAACAGCTTTATCAATGGAGTCACAATCGTAGAAAGTCTTTTACGAACCTTCGATAATAACCAGCGAGTCCCAAAAAACTATAGACTTCAAAGACATTCCTCGGAGGTTTCCAATCCAGAATAGCTGAAATCTTGCTCGGATCAACTCGAATACCAGATGTTGATACAATATGACCCAGAAAACCAACTTCTCGCAACCAGAATTCAGATTTACTGAACTTCGCATATAACTATTTATCTCGTAGAATCGTAGCACTAATCTCAGATGCTCTACATGTTCGGATTCATCACGTGAATAAATTAATATGTCATCAATGAATACAACAACAAATTGATCTAGATACGGTCTTAAAATTCTATTCATTAAATCCATAAAGATAGCAGGTGTGTTAGTCAATCCAAAAGGCATAACGAAGAATTCACAGTGGCCATACCTCGTTCTGAAAGCAATTTTCGGAATGTCTATGAGTCTTTTACTCGCAACTGATGATAGCTTGATCTCAAATCTATTTTTGAAAACACAACAGCTCCTTTCAACTAATCAAATAAATCATCAATTCGGGGCAGGGGATACTTATTCTTGATAGTCACTTTGTTCAACTGACAATAATCAATGCACATTCTCATTGTACCATCTTTCTTTTTCACAAACAGAACCGGAGCAACCCAAGGTGAGAACCTCGGTCTAGAAAATCCTCTATCGGCCAATTCTTGCAACTGAGATTTTAATTCTTTTAATTTAGTCGGAGCCATTCTACATGGAGCTATCAAAACCGGAGTAGTACTAGGTACCAATTTAATGCCAAATTCAACTTCTCTGACCGGAGGTAAACCCAGAAGTTCTGTAGGAAACACATCAGGAAACTTGCATACAACAGGCACTAATTCAACTTTCTTTTCTGACACTTTTGAATCAATTACATAAGCAAAGTAAGCTTCACAACCCTTTCTCACAATACTCAAAGCTTTCATCGAAGATATCATAGCAGACAATCCATTCAAATCTCTAGATTCAATTCTGACTATTTCATCATTTTTGCATCTCAAATCAATAGGTTTTCGTTTGCAGTTCACAATAGCATCATGCAAAGTTAACCAATCCATACCCAGGATTATATCAAATTCATCAAAAGGCAACAACATGTGATCAGCCAAAAAACAATTGTCTCGAAATATTAACGGACAATTCTTGCAGACTTTATCAACCAAAACACATCTGCCTAGGAGGTTCAAAACTCTAATTACAAATTCAGTAGACTTTACGGTCACTATTCACTAAGTTCATGCATATATACGAATGTGTCGATCCAGGATCCATCAAAGTAATCACAGAAGTATCATAAAGAGTACATGTACCTGTAATAACATCTGGCGACGAAGCTTCCTCACGAGCTCGGATAGCATAGGCTCTGGCAGGTGCACGAGCCTCGGATCTAACAGCTGTCTTTTGTCCCTCTCTGACTGCCACTTACATTTCCCGTATTTCTGGGAGGTCTACCACGAGGAGCATTGCCACTCGGTCTCGAATTTTGCACACTTTCTTGCTTGACAGATTCAGAGCAATCACATATAAAATGATGTAATGATCTACATCTGAAAGAAGCCCGATCATATATTCTACAATTACCGGGATGTCTTTTACCACAATGCTTGCACTCAATGTGATTGGATTTAGCATTTCCAACACTGGCAACAGATGTAGCTGGAGCTTTGAAGTTCGACTGCAATATAGCACAATCTCTATTTGAATGTCCCACATTAGCCTTTGAACGGCTATTATCATCATGAAATTTCTTTGATGCAGATTGAAATGACTTGCTCGATCATTTCTTTTGCACTTTTCTAGCTTCATAATCAGCTTTTCTTTTCTCTTTCCTAAGATCTTCATCTTTACATGCTCGTTCAACAAGCACAACAAATTCTTTAATCTCAAGAATCCCAACTAGCAAACGAATATCTTTGTTTAAGCCATCCTCGAATCTTTTGCACATTATTGCCTTGAAAGATATACATTCACGAGCATACTGACTCAGTCTTACAAATTCTCGCTCGTATTCTGTAACAGACATACGACCTTGTTTAAGGTTGAGAAACTCTTTATGTTTTTTGTCGATGAATCTCTGACTAATGTATTTCTTTCGAAATTTAGCTTGAAAGAAGTCCCAGGTGACTCGTTCACTCGAAACTACAGTTATCAAAGTTTTCCTCCAGTGGTACGCCATATCTCTCAAAAGTGAAACGGCACATTTTATACATTCTTTGGGACTCAAAGACAATTCATCAAACACTCTTATCGTGTTCTCTAACTAGAACTCGGCTTTTTCAGCATCATCATTCGTTGTAGCTCAGAACTCTTCAACCCCATACTTTCTAATCTTATCTATCGGAGGCTTACATATCTAAACCGAGTTTACTGATGGTATAGCAGGAGCTTGCGGAGAATTGACTAGGGGTGGAGGTTGTTGAACAACCAGATTTGTTTTAATATATTGGCTAAACCAATCGTTCATCATTTGATAGAAGGCTTGTCTAGCCTCACCATCACGGCTACTCATAGCAGGTCTAGAATCGGATCGCACCGTCCGTTGTGCGGGAGTAGGCGCATTGCTTTCAACATCGTCCGCTACGGCTCGACTGAGATCTATTTGCTATATAAAAGTACATTTCAATGTCAGGATTTATCACAGTATCTCAATTCATAAATATGACATGTATAGCTAGACTCACATACGTTATGGTAGTTCTAGAACCAATTTAAATATAGCTTTGATACCAATAAAATGTAACACCTCTAACCCGTATCCGTCACCGGACTAGGGTTAAAGGCATTACCAGATGAATCGAAACATTTAACTTTCATTTCATAATCATCAAAGTATCAGAGATCAAATATCAATATAGAGTCCCTTATATAAGTCATCAAGACCTTAAACATACATTAGAAAGGAGTCAGGACTAAACAGAACACATATAAATTTTTTTCAAAACTTAAACATTTTTAAAACAAGTACAGGTCACACGCCCATGTAATTAGGCCGTGTGCCTTACACGGCATTAGACACGCTCGTGTGTCTAGGCTGCGTCAAAATAGGGCATACATACTGACTTGCTCACACGGCCACAAGGACTGCATGTATGCCTTGGCCGTGCTCGAGTCTGACTTACAATTGTAGGGTACCCCAGGGAACACACGACCGTGCCACATAGCCATGTGTTGCACATGGCTGAGACACACGCTCGGGTCTCTACCCGTGTGGACAAAAATAGGCCATTTGAATAGCCAATTTGTCACCCCAATTTTTGGTCAACCTACAAGCACCAAACCAAGCATATATGCACAACCATTTTAGCCAATATCTATCCCAAACCATACATACTTCATGCTATAACATTACCAATCATTTCGAATCTCAATTCATCATCAATTTATACCAAAACTTAAACTAAAATCATACCTAAACATATGATCATTACATCATTCAATCAAATGCTCAAAACTTACCAAAACTTCTCAACATTGACCATTTCTTTTGGCCAACCAAAATATACCACAATTTCACATTAGCATCACATATCATATACCATTATCAAACTATAAGTTCAAACACAAACTATACATCACAAAACATAATTCCATAACTTTTAGCCTATACATGCCATACTTTAATATATACATTTTCAAAGTACCAAAATAAGGTTCGATAGTATGGTGACGATCCTCGACGATCCCCAAGCTCACAATAGCTTCGATATCTATAAAACAATGCAAACACACACAAAGTAAGCTTTCAAAAGCTTAGTAAGCCATATACAAATAAACATATCATTCAAAGCAAATAAGTATCATCAAATCATTTATACTTTGTATACCACTGCTAACACAAATCTCATTTTCAAATACTTACCTTCCATTCTCAAATAGGCTATACAAAGTAAAATACCTGAATCTGATATGATTTCACAAAGTTATTCATTTTCTCAGAATGCTCGTTTGAACAGTTTGGAAACGTAAGGATACGCGGATGGCTCAGAGAACATATACAATGCCAACGTCCTAGACGTGGTCTTACATGTAATCAAACATCAATGCCAATGTCCCAGACAAGGTCTTAAAAATCAGATACGATGCCAATGTCCCTGACATGGTCTTACACGTAAAATAGAAGTCGATGCCAACGTCCCAGACGTGGTCTTACAAAAAATCACATAACGGAATCCTATGCCATTATATATGTATCCTAACTATTCCTAGGTTTTGTACGGGGCTTTTCAGACGTCGGAACTTTGTCGATGCTTTATCGAATAACACATATTGAGCTTGAATATTCATTCATCACAATTCAATATCATATGAACAATAATAATTCAATTTAAACAAGCTTATTTTTATATCGACTTACTTCGTACGGATTCGAAAAAGAATCGGCTACTCAACAACATTCGACTTTTCCTGACCTAATTTCGTATTCTTTTGTTCTCAATCTAAATCAATTCAAATTTAACTTATTCAATCACACATTCGTTCAAAACTGTAACGCCCTAATTTTCGAAAATTCTGTAAAAGTTGTAAAATTTAAAATTCTATGTTCTGTTTGTTATGTGTAGGATTAATCATGTTGGTGGGCATCTAGAAGGCCCAAGCTTAGGATAAAACCCGGTAGTTTTAATTAAATTTAATTCTATAAGAGAAAGGGGTTCTGATAAATTGGGCTTTTAGGAATTATCTGTGAAAAATGGATCACAAGGAAGCAAGTGGTAAAGTGGCATGTGACGCCACTAGGAAGGATGTAGTGGCGTGTGGGAGCTTGGGGAGGACCCAGGTTCAAGTCACAATGACAGCAAATTAAGTGATTAATTTTTATGTACAGGAAAGGGAAGTAGTGAAACTGAAATAAAAGTCTATCAGGAAGAGTTTAAGAGGGTAAGGGGATTGAATAAGGATAGAGATAAGGGAGGAAATCTAGGAGCTGATTGGGGTGAGCTGTGTTGGCCGAATTTTGGACTCTTGTGGAGCAAGAGGTGGCCGGCCAAGGGTTTCTTTAGGGGGTAAATTCGGCTAGGTTAAAGTGCCAGTATAAATTCGGCAATAGGGAGGGAGTTGTGCCGTTTGCTGCTTTTCTCACCTTCTCCTTGTAGCCATTTTTGCTTTCTTCTTATTCTCTTTCTCCATAGCCGAACCTTTCAAACCTCTTGTCCATCTCCACCCTACTCTACATCGCTTTCCTCCATTAAATTTTCTTAGACTAAAGCCGAACCTCAAATCTTAAAATCCCAAAAGCTATATTCTTGTGCCGTTTTTCCAAAGCCATATTCCTCAATATGTTTTCCTTTTTGACCAACATTCCTCTCCTCTAAACCCCTAGCATCTGTCGACAACATTACCCAGGGTTATAGCCTCAAATCATTATTTTCTATATCACCTAGAAAAGCCGAAACTACTATAGAGTTAGGGACTTGTAGCCGAAACTTCAAAGCTTCTAGATTCAAGTTTTACCGTCATTTAAAGGTTGAATATGCATCAGATCTACATGGAAAGCAGGAAGGAATAAGTGGTAAGTGCTCATCACTCCAAATCTAGTCTTATTTTTCAAGTTAGGGAAAAAGCCGAAGTCCTTAAAATCTAGGGAGGCTATCGATTTGGGCATAGGGCATAAAGGGTCTTTAACCGATGATCTATTTTGATGATTAGTGTCTTCTCAAGGGTTGGATCGAAGGCTTGGATCTTTGGAGCGATCAGACTTGGATCTAGCTATCGGATTTCGGCAAGAAGGTAAAGTTTTAAAGGCTTTTAGGGATAGAGTCGAATATGGGTAGGTAATTATGGAGATTAGTGTTGTGATTTGCAATCTAAGAATTGTAGCAACGTAATTGTAGGTAGTTCGTGCGTGGATCTTGTCAGCAAGTCATCACAAATCAGGTGTGCAACTGACACCCTCTCATAGGCTAGATCCGCAAAAGCTGAAAAGCCGAAATGCTGAAAAACCGGTATTTTGGGCACTTGCGAGTGTGCGAATGCTCGTAAGACGTATGGGTAATTATTACTGGTAATCAAAAGTGATAAAACTGCAGTACACGCGATTTCGTGCGTTTTGATATTTTGGGCTTAATGGGCCAAAACTGGGTTAATGGGCCAACGGGCCCAATTCGGTAAGAACGCTCGGTAAGTGTTTCTGGCTAAACGTAATGGCTACGATATGCGTGAAAACCTTAGAAATAGTTAGATTTACTAGAATACCCCTATGTATGTAAAATTACCATTATACCTCTATGTATGCAAAATGACCTCCATACCCCTAGGGTTAATTTTGTCTGAAAAGCATGATGAATTAAATCTGTATGATGTATGCCATGAATGTATATCTGTTGCATGGGAACATGGGTTATATTATGGAGGAAGCGTCCTGGTGGCTATGCCATAAATTATCTGTTCTGGTGGCCCTGCCACATATATCTGTTCTGGTGGCACTGCCACAACATATCTGTATCTGGTGACTCTGTCACATTTTCTGTATCTGGCAGCCATGCTGCATATTTCTGTGGCGTGTAGCGGTTGGGTGGGTCGAGTAGTCTCCCCACATGGTGAAAGGATGGTATGGGGGTGCACATGGTTGGATATGGTTGGGTTTCTGCATAAGCATGATATATCTGTTCTGATCTGTTCTGGGCCTATGGGCTTTATTCTGAAATCTGTTCTGGGCTAAGGCCAACTCGTTTTAATTCTGTGGTTTGAACTGATTTAGGCTATGGTTGGGTTGAATTACACACTGAGTTTCCCAAAACTCACCCCTTATTTTCATCCTCGCAGGTAATCCTCAACCATAGTGGGCTTGGAGCTGTGAAGGATTCGGACTGACCACATGTTTCTACGAACCTGGTATCTTTCTGGTGAACCGGACGTCCTTTTAATTTCATCTATGGTTTTGGGTTTTAAGTGTAATAAGGCCTTTTAATTATTTTTATGGTTTTGTTTTACTTTTATTATTTTATTTTACTATGATGGAAAAAAAACTATGATGACTAAGGAAAATGGGTTAGCTTTAGGATGCGTTTTCAAAAACATTAAGGGATTTCAAAATAACACGTTTACAAGTAAGACTTCCGCTAAACAAACGTTTTCAAACTTAATCATTTTCTTAAGATAGACATAACCAAACGGTTTTCTCAAAATTATACGAGTCGTTAGGGTGTGGCAATGGTGGTGTGCATGTCTAGGATTGGATCCGAAGGGAGCTTGGTACTTAAGCAGTCCAATGGACTCACCTCCTCTTCTTCCTGGTTTCCTACTTGGTGCACAGCTTCTATTCACCTTAACCTGCTTTAAAAAGTATCTTTTACAACCCCAACTAAGTTTTCCAAACTAAGTAAAACGGAACGTTTTGAACGTATCGATGTGGCGCACCGGATCCGGTCATAACGTCTAGGCCGGGTTTGGGGTGTTACAAAAACAATCCATAAACACAAATTTAGGGCAATTTGCAAACAAGCCCTCACATTTTCACATTTTGACACTTTAGTCCTTAATTTACAAAATCACAAAATACACATAATTTGCATATACTCATGCTTGGCCAAATATTCATAGCTCTTATACAAGTCCACACATTTCATTTATTTCACATTTTAGTCCTTCAATTTACAAATTTCACAATTTATCCCATTTTACTCAAAATTATCAAAAATCCAAAGACAACACATATAAACCCAACATCAAACTTTCATATTTCATCATATAACAACATAAAGCTCATGAATTCATCCATGGAACATTTCAAAAATCATCATCAAAATCAGAAATTGAGGCATGGGCTTGATAGTATACGAAGCAACGATTACAAAAACATAGAAATTATCAAAAACGGATAAAAACCATACCTTATTCACAATCACAAGTGACGAAACACTAATATCTTTTATTCTTTATTTTTCTTTGCTAATTTCGGCTATGAATGATAATGGAAGCTTTTGTTTTATTAATCACATATTAATATATATTTTACTAAAATGGCCTTATTAATAACATTTAAAATCCAATAAGTAATGCCTATTTATGTCCATTCAAACTTCCAATGGTCAAATTATAGCATAAGGACCTCTCTTTTAATGAGACAAATTAAATAGGCACTTTAACATTTAGCAGACAACTTTTACATTTTACGCGATTAGGTCCTTTTAACAAATTAAGCAGACAAACGATTAAATTTCCATATGAGACTTTCACACATGCTCATTCACATACCATAAACATTAAAATTAATATTTAAATATTTTTTTGACATGGATATGTGGTCCCGAAACCAGTGTTCCGACTAGGGTCAAAACCGGACTGTTACACATACCACCTAATCAATCAAACATATATCTGGATTCAACCATTTCAACATTTTTAACAGTTCTCATATGCTTAATTTTGATCATTAACACCATATGTACATATACATTAGACAAATCATCACTTCAAATCCAAAAGATATAACCATTTCTACAATTTCAACCATTTAACTTTTTCAACCTACTTATGCCATGTTCATATATCTATATCTATATCTATATCTATATATTTAACATATTTAAACTTGACTCAAACTGTAACACCCCTCACCTATATTCATATCCGAAATAGGGTTACGGAGCATTACCGGACTTATTACACAAGTAAACATGCCATTAACATAAAATTTTTCCATTCCAAATATAAATCATTCACAATCATTCATATCGTCCCTAATACGAGCCTACGAGGCCCAAATTAAGCATTAGGAGTGGTTCGAGACTAAACTGATAACTCAAGAAATTTTTAGAGAACTTAGAAAATTTTTTAACAAACAAGGGACACACGCCCGTATGGCCTGGCCGTGTGTCTCACACAACCAAAGACACGTCCGTGTCATAGGCCGTGTGGACATTTGAAACGGGATCACATTACCGTGTCCCAACCTGTATCCGACCTTGTGTAACTCCTTGACTTGGGTCACACGGCCAACAAACACGCCTGTGTGACTTGCACGTGTGCCTTTCGAAATGGGCTCGCATACCCATGTGCCAGGCCGTGTGCTAGGCCATGCCAATCCTATAGGGTATACTAACTTATGCCACATGACCAAGTCACACTCCTGCGTTCTGGGCCATGTGGAGCATACTGACTTGATTTCTAATTAATCACTAGGGGACACACGGCCGTGTCACCTGACCGTGTGTCACACACGGCTGAGACACACGCCCATGTCTCTGCCCGTGTGGACAAAAATAGACTATTTACTAAGCCATCTTTCTCATTCAAATTTGCATTCACCTATACAATCCAAATGGCATATAACATGGCATAAACAAGTATTCTAACCAATCTCAATCAAGTCTAATTCATGCTAATTCCATACCAAGAACTATAGTGCTCATAACATTATAACGTGCCTATGCAAAACATGCCAATTTTACATTCACAATTTTACCTAAATGATTAACTTCAATACATACATTATCTTGCCTAAAACCACAAGCATATCAACTTCAAATTTCAACCATTTGGCATCCATAATGCCAATTCACAACAAGCATGTAAATGGTAATTATACACAACATATTAAAAGGCCTTTTTCACATATATACATACATCACCAAATATGCCAAAATAAGTCACATCACATGGCTATATACATAACAAACCATTCATCATTTACAAGCCAACTCAAATGGATAAATCCATTGCTAACATATACTCAAGTGATCATAACTCCTATACATGCGATATAACAAAATACATAAGTTCAAAAGTACCAAAGTGATAGCTTGATAGTGTGATGAAATCTCTGACGACTCCCAATCTGAGCTAGCTTTGATATTCACTATAAAACACGAAAAAGTAAACAGAGTTAGCTATAAAGCTTAGTAAGCTCATATAATTAATAAGTAAAGCTTACCATTCATTCACTAATCAAGTAGTATGAACATAAAATGCTACAAAATCATTAAATCATAAGGTTAACATATATTTAATCACATAAGTAATCATGAACTCACAACTTTTATAGGTTCAATGCTCATATAGTTTTGGTACATACCTATACTGATACGTATCTAATTATCACCGTCTCATATCTTTGATATACCCGTTGAACCATTTGGAATAATATTGGATACTCAGGAATCTCGCACCCTAAGTGCCAATACATAGTCGGAGTGCTATCTCAATCTCATATCTCATATAATGCTCACTCTCGAGTTATCAACGGGTCTGCTCACATAAGCTGACGGTCATGACGTAGCTACACGGTGATGTTCACACAAGCTGATGAGAATCCACAACACATGTTGGATAACTCAGCCACCGGTAGGATGTACGGACCAGCACCCAAATCACATAACCTCTAATGACATGTCATTCATATCCTAATCTATTCCTAAAGTTTAATTGAGATTTCACATTTTCGAATCTTTGTCGAACATATCTGTAAGGTCGTATTCACAATTAAATTCAATAATAAAGCATTTAAAACACAATTATAATAATGCTTACTAACATACGAACTTACCTTGATTTACAAAAACGATGAAAAGAATCGACTAGTCCGATACTTTATTTTTACTTTATCTAGATCCGAACTTCGCTTTTCTTAATCTATATAATATCAAATTTAACTTATTCAATTATCATTCTATTCAATTTAGCCCAAAAATCGCATTATGATGACTTTACACCTTTTCCCCTAATATTTCAATTTCTTTACAATTTAGTCATTAGTTCATAAAAATACAAATTCATTCAATTAAATCCCTAATTTCTCTTATTACCCAAGAAACCCATATTTTTCATTCATTTCACATTTCTACCACAAAATTTCTATATTTCTCAATTTAATCCCTAATTGACAATTTTACCAAAAATCACTTTACAAATGTTGTTTATTTAACAACAAGCATACATTTTCTATCATCAAACATCAAAATACATGTACATTCATCAATGGAAAAACTCTAAACCTTTAATGGTTGTGCAAATTAGTCCCTGGGCAACCTAGATTAAGCTGCAACGATCTCAAAAACATAGAAATCATTAAGAACATGACAAAAATGAACTTACATGCACAAAGGATAGTTGGCCGAACCTTGAAGCTCCTTTAATGGAGTTTCAATTTCTTATTTTTGGTGGAAGAAGATAGCCTAAAAGATGGTATCTTTGGTTTTCTTTATTTTACTTAATTTATTTTACTAATTTACAATTTTAACCATAGTTATAAAACCTTTAAAGCAATTAAAAGATGTCCATCTTTGTGCACTAACTTTATAAATGGGTTAATTACCACTTAAGGACCTTTACTTTAAGTTCTATAGCTATTAGACGCCTTTAGCTAATAGAACTCAAGTTTTACACTTTACTCAATTTAGTCCTTTTTATCAAATTGAACATTCAAACGATAAAATTTCTTAACGAAATTTTCACACAATCATATTATCATGCTTTAGACATTAAAATAATAATAAAATAATTATTTTGACCTCATATTTGTGGTTCCAAAACCACTATTCCAATTTGACTAAAAAATCGGCTGTTACAACTCTCCCCCCTTAGGAATTTTCGCCCCCGAAAATCTTACCAGAAAATTGGTTAGGGTGCTATTTTCCCATAGCTTCTTTGGGTTCCCACATGGATTCTTCGACACTGTGCCGTTGCCAAAGTACTTTCAGTAAAGCTATGCTTTTATTTCTTAACTCTTTAATCTTTAGAGCGAGAATTTTGATAGGTTTTTCATTATACGTTATATTAGGCTAAATTTCAATCTCTGTTGGAGAAATTACGTGTGTCGAATCTAATCTATTTCGGGGTAACGTCAACACATGAAACACATTATGGATCTTTTCTAATTCTGAAGGTAAAACTAGTTTATATGCCATTGGCTCTATTCTCTCAATAATCTCATACGACCTGATAAATCGCGAACTTAATTTTCCTTTGCAACCAAAACGAAGAATCTTTTTTCGCGGAGATACTTTCAAAAATACTTTGTCGCCGATTTGAAATTTAATGTCTTTACGTTCCAAATCTGCATACGATTTCTGTCGATCTAAAGCTGCTTTCAAACTGTCGAGAATTACTTTCACTTTATCTTCGGTCTCTCTAACCAAATCAACTCTGTGAATCTCTTTCTCACTAAGCTCGATCTAGTACAATGGAGTTCAACATTTGGGACCATACATGCTTCATACGGTGCCATATTTATGCTCGATTGACAACTATTGTTATACGTGAATTCAACTAACGGTAAATATTTTTCCCAGTTGCCTTCAAACTATAAAACACAGCAATGAAGCATATCTTCGAGAATTTGAATTACTCTCTAGGACTGACCATTGGTTTACGGATGAAATACAGTACTAAAGTGCAACCGCGTACCCAAATCTTCTTTTAATTTCTTCCAAAATCTCGACATAAACCTTGGATCTCTATCCGAAATAATAGAAACTGGAAGCCCGTGCAATCTAACAATCTCAGAGAAGTACAATTCAGCTAATTTATCAAGCGAAAAGTCTGTACGTACCGGGATGAAATGGGCAGACTTCGTCAGTTGATCAACGACAACCCAAATAGCATCTTTCTTTTTTGGTGATAGGGGTAATCCTGATACGAAATCCATTCTAACTCTATCTCATTTCCACTCTGGTATCATCACCGGTTGTAACAGTCTGGAAGGCACTTGATGTTCAGCTTTAACTTGTTGACAAACCAATCATCTTGACACAAACTCTAAAATATCTCGTTTCATACCCGACCACCCGTACAACTATTTCAAATCATTGTACATTTTAGTACTCCTCGGATGAATAGATAAACAACCACAATGTGTTTCGTGTAGAATTTTGTAACACCCCTAACCCGTATCCTTCGCCGGACTAAGGTCATAAGGCATTACCGAATAAAAAGGACAAATTCGAACATTTAATATTCACTCAAGTCAAACTCATTTATAATTAAAAATATATATACATATTAATATTCAGAACATACATTGATTTATATCTTACATAAACAAGTCACAACCAAATTCAACGTATTACCTACTACATATAATGATTTTATATACACAGTATTAACTATTACCAACATGATCAAACATACTTCTAATACCACCATTGTAATTATGTATAGCCAGCAAATCACATACACATTTTTATAACTTAATAATCCATAATACATATCTTAAACCACATACATATGCGGCTTAGGTCATAATCAATTTGAACTTGCATGCTTTACAGTTTAAACACTAATCGAAACATTCAAATGACATATAAACATGTCTTAACTTAATTCATAAATAAACACCAAAATTTCTATCACTCATGTATCTTTCTCTTTACCTATTAATTCAATTACAAGACCAATCATTTATATACAACCTAATCAATATAAATATGTATATATGCATGATATGCTTTTACCCTAAAGCCGAAACCACACTTCACATTTGAGTACCAAAAGTATGTATACCAAACAGACAACCAAAATATTCAAGAAACACATGCATTATTTACCATATAACCACTGAATTAATCAAATTAAATCATAAACACCTATCACTTAAATTATAACCCAATCCATATTATCCATCACAACTAATTAACACAACGAAAACATATTATAATAATTTAATTTCATAGCCAAATCTTGCTACCTAAAATCACATACATATTCCAAAACTTTCATCATCAAGTACCAATGAACATATTCATTAAATGTTTTTACTAAAAACTTTCAAAACCAAATTTAAACATAATAAGCAAGCCATTTTCAAACATATAGTACTTAGTACATATATTATACATTCATGGCACATTGCATATTAATCAAAATGGACTAGAAACATTATCATACTAGAACCAAATTCAAGCATAGACATAAGCCATTTTCGCATGCCTTTTATACAAAACCAACATTCAGCATTTTTAAATTTTGTTCCAGCCTATACATGCCATAGTTCCATAATGCACTATATCAAATACCAAAACCGGCCGATAGTGTAATAGACTTTACTGACGATCCCCGAGCTTGTAACTTGATTCCAAAATCTATAAAACAAAGACAAATATATACACAAAGTAAGCTAACTTAGCTTAGTAAGCCTTAAGCAAATTAAACAATTAAGGTACACCAATATCTCAATATTAAATCATATCAATCAAATAATTCAAATTATACATTTGTAATCACATTCAACCTCAAACTTTTAATTCCATTCATATATAACTTACACTTTCATAGAATATTTTCTCCTTGGCCGAATGCTCTTATAATCAAAGCAATTAATTATCATCCAACCTTCAAATTCAAGATGTCATTATATAACCAATTGCACATAAACTTATATACACAAGCTCAAAAATCATATTATAACATCACGTACACGAACTATCCATATGTTCGAATATACATAGTCTTGTATACACATACTCACAAACCAAATTCTATAATATTCATATCATTTGATCATAAAACCGAATACACATTCCATAATCACATATATACCTCATTTGCATCACACATGATTTGCAATAAATCATCATGTTACTTACTTACCTTATATTAAATAGGTAATAAGTTTATCCATACCTGGCCATTTAGCTCGTTTAATGTATCTAAATACCACATCAGCATGAATTCTTTTAAGCATAAGCTTTTAATAATTCACATACATAAAGCCTGCTAGGCATAAGCCTGTATCACACACCGGCACAAGGCCTGTTAGACTCAAAGCCTAATTTTATACACCGGCAATAAGCCTGCTAGGCTCAAAGCCCGAATATCACCATTATAAATTCATTTCATAAACAATTCAAATATTGAATCGTCCAGATATTCCATGTAGTTCATACGAACTTTCAGAAGTTTTAACTCAGTCGAATAAAACTCAACCACATTCATTCTATGTTTAACCACATTCGGCTACTCTACTATAAATATATAAAATTCAAATCATCATATTAAACCATTGTACATTCAAAATAGACGATGTTTAATTGCTTAAAGACTTACCTCGGATATCGACGAATGTTGTAAATCGACTATTCGACTATTTTTGCTTTTCCCCGATCCAAGTTTGATTTTCTCTTTTCTTGATCTAAATTGACATAATTTAAACTTATTTAATCTAATTCATTCAAAAACACATATATGGACAAATTGCACTTTTTCCCCATGCATTTTACACTTTTAGCAATTTAATCCAAAATTCACAAAACACAAAACAAGCATAATTTGCCCATGCCATGCTTGAGTCGAATACTCCCCATACACATACAAGTCCTCACATTTCGTTTATTTTACAATTTAGTCCCTTCATTTATTATTTTAGTAATTTAGTCCTAATTACTCAAAATCATCAAAAACTCCAATACAAAACATGTTAATCTAAAACATATCTTACATATTTCATCATCAAACAACAAAAATCACAAGCTCTCATCATGAAATAACTCAAAATATTCATCAAAATTAAAAATTCAAGCATGGGTCGGATAGTACTCAAAGTAACGATCTTAAAAACGTAAAAATTATCAAAAAAACGAAACCAAACTAACCTTTAATCAAGCTTGAGAATAGCCGAACAACCTAGGATTTGTTTTCTTTATTTTCTTTAATATTTGGAAAAAGCAAAGATTATGACACCATGTTTTATTTTTTTTATGTTTTATTATTACATTATTATTACATAATTTACATATTTAACCTTATGATAAAAATATAAAACCATTTTAAATGCATGGTCACAATCGTCCATGATACTTAACTAAGGTCAAATTACATTTTAAATACCTCCACTTACAAAGACACATTCATTTTAGCCCTTTTACAATTAACCATCAAATTTTCATTTTATGCGATTAAGCCCTTTTATTTAATCGGACACTCAAATGACAAAATTAAATTTCAAAAATTTCACAGGCATAAATTCACACAAAATAAACACAGAAAATAATTTTAAAAATATTTTTTGACTCAGATTCGTGGTCCCGAAACTACCATTTCGATTAGGGTCTAAATCGGGCTTTTACAACTCTACCCCCTTAGAGATTTTCGTCCCCTAAAATCTTACCGGTGAATAGGTTCGGATAATGCTCTCTCATTGTATCCTACGGCTCCCACGTTGCTTCCTCAACTCCATGTTTATGCCACAGTATTTTGACTAATGGATTCTTCTTATTTCGCACTCTTTAATCTCATGAGCCAGAATATGAATCGATTCTTTCTCATATGTCATATTGGGCTTAATCTCAATCTCAGACGAACTAATTACATGTGAAGGATTAGATCAATATCTACGAAGCATCGGTACATGGAATACATTATGGATCTTTTCTAGCTTAGGTGGCAACAATAGTCTATACGCAACCGGCCCAATCCTCTTTATAATCTCATATGGCCCAATAAATCTAGGACTCAATTTGCCTTTACGACCGAATCTGAGTATTTTCTTTCACGGCGAGACTTTCAAACATACTCTATCCTCGATCTGAAACTCTATGTCTTTATGTTTTAAGTTTGCATACGATTTCTGACGATCTGATGCTGCTTTCAGACTTTCACGGATCACTTTCGCTTTCTATTCAGTTTCTCTGATCAAATCGACCCCGTGTATCTTATTTTTACTGAGCTCAGTCCAATATAACGATGTATGACATTTACGACCATACAAAACCTCATAAGGTGCCATTTTGATACTCGATTGAAAACTGTTATTATACGCAAATTCAATCAAAGGTAAGTATTGTTCCTACGTACCTTCAAACTCGAGAATGCAACATCATAACATATCCTCAAGTATCTGAATGATTCGCTCGGATTAACTGTCTGCTTGGGGATAGAAAGTAGTGCTAAAATGCAATTTGGTACCTAATGCATCTTGTAGTTTCTTCCAAAACTGCGATGTAAACCTCAGATCTCTATCTGAAACAATAGATATAGGAACACCATGTAACCTCACGATCTAAGAAACATACAATTCAGCTAGTTTATCAAGCGAGTAATCTGTATGAACCAGAACAAAGTGAGCATATTTAGTCAATCTATCTACAATAACTCAGATTGCATCTATCTTACTTGGTGTCATCGGTAAACCGAATACAAAATCCATTGTGACCCTATCCTATTTCTATTCAGGTATCATGATCGACTGAAGCAATTTAGAAGGTACCTGATGCTCGGCTTTTACTTGCTGACAGACTAAACATTTCGATACAAAGTCAGAAATGTCTCGTTTCATACCTTGCCACCAATAGTGTTGTTTCAGATCATTATACATCTTCGTACTACCTGGGTGAACAGATAATCGACTATTGTGAGCTTCATTCAAAATCATCTAAATCAACTCTGAATTCCTCAGAACAGATATTCTATTTCTAAATCTCAAACAGTCATCTGCATCAGCTCGAAACTCTAAATCAGCATTTGAATCACACTAAGCTCATTTTGCTATCAACTCGTTATCAATCTTCTGGGCATCACAAATTTTTTGAATAAATAACGGTCTTGCTTTTAACTCGGATATTCTTGCACCATCATCTAACATAACCATATGTGCATTCATTGCACACAAAACAAACAATAATTTTTGGCTTAGAGCATTAGCAACAACCTTAGCCTTTCTCGGGTGATAGTCAATCACTAGCTCATAATCTTTTAACAACTCTAACCATCGATGCTGTCTCAAATTGAGATCTCTGAGTCATCAAGTACTTCAGACTTTTAAGATCGGAATAAACATGATATTTTTCACCGAACAAATAGTGGCGCCAAATTTTCAATGCAAACATAATAGCTGCCAATTCTAGATCATGCGTCGGATAGTTCTTTTCATGCGACTTTAACTGTCTCGAGGCATAAGCAATAACTTTGCCTTCTTGCATCAAAACACAACCCAAACCATTTAAAGACGTATCACTATAGATAACAAATTCTTTACCCGATCCTGGCTGACCTAGCACTGGAGCTTCAGTTAAAAGGGCTTTCAACTAATCAAAGCTTTTTTGGCACTTTTCTGACTACTCAAACTTAACATCTTTTTCCAATAGCTTGGTCATCGGAGTTGCAACCATCGAGAACCCTTTCACAAATCGTCTATAGTAACCAGCAAGTCCAAGAAAACTTCAGACTTCAGAAATGTTTCTTGGACATTTCCAGTCAAGTATTGCTGAAATTTTGCTCGGATAAACCCGAATACCTGATGCTGAAACAACATGTCCCAGAAAGCTAACTTCACGTAACTAGAACTCCCATTTACTAAAATTTGCATACAACTATTTTTCTCTCAAAGTCTATAACACAAGTCTTAAATGCTCAGCATGTTCGGTTTCATCACGAGAGTAGATCAATATATCATCAATGAACACAACCACAAATCGATCTAAATACTGCCTGAAGATATGATTCATCAAATCCATAAAAACAATAGGTGCATTAGTAAGTCTGAACATCATAACCAGAAACTCATAATGTCTGTACCTCGTTAGAAAAGTAATTTTTGGAACATCGGAGTCTCTGACTCGCAATTGATAATAACCCGATCTCAAATCTATCTTCGAAAATATTGAAGCCCCTTTCAACTTATCGAACAAGTCATCAATCCGTGGCAACGGGTGTTTATTCTTTTTAGTCACCTTATTTAGCTGGTGGTAATCTGTAACACCCCAAACCCGACCCAGATGTTATGGCCGAATCTGACGTGCCACGTTAGAGTTGAAAACCCACGTTCCATTTTAGTGTTTTAAAAACCATATATTTTGTTGAGTTAACAAAGTGTATGGAAGCTGGGCACCACGTAGGTATCCGAGACAGAGGAGGTGAGCCATGAAGGCTGCTTAAGTACCAAGCTCTTTGGTTGGATCCAATCCTAGACATGCCCACAACCATAGCCACACTTTGTTATTTCGAGTTTAAATTTGTTTAAGTGGACGTCTTTGATAAATCGATTAATCGTGGTGTTGAGATATTTTGAAAACAAGTATCGCTTTGAAAACACGTCCTAAGTCTAGCCCATTTGAACAATTATCAACCAGGTTTGAAGTTATTAAAAATAAAATAATCCCGAGAAGAAATAAAAGAAAAGTTAAAAATGGCCTTATTACAACCCAAAAATAAATAATAATTAAAGGGAATTAAATGAAAACCAACGCTTATTTAAAGGTCCAAAAGCGATCACCGTGGCCACTCTGAATCCCCTCCGGCCCAAGTCCCCACATCAAGGCTCACTTGCAATGTTAAGGAAAGGGGGCGAGTTTGGAAACTCAGTGTGCAACAAGCCCCTTTCAGAGCCCAAAACAATAACAGCCTGTTGGGCCTAAGCCCAAATCCAATCTCAAACATGTACTGGGCCATAGCCCTTTTCATATTTCATATTTCATAACACTGGGCCGAAGCCTTTTCATATTTCATATTACTAGGCCGAAGCCTTTACTGTAAACGGTATGGCCCATAGGCCCATTGCAATATCACATATAATGTCAATGAAAGAATGCAAATCCATTTGGGGAGACTACTCAACCCACCATCCGCTACTCTCCACCCGTACCAACCAACACACCATGTGGGGATTAACTCGACCCACCCCGCCATAACTCTCCACTGGCAGCTTAGCTGCTTTATCATATAACTTGAGGCCTAGCCTCTTTTAATAACTGGGGCAAAAGCCCTTTTTATAACTGGGGCATAAACCCTTTAATAACTGGGGCGTAATCCCTTTTGATAACTGGGGCATAAGCCCTTTTGATAACTGGGGCATAAGCCCTTTAATAACTGGGGCATGAGCCCTTTTTCACTTCCTCCATTCATATAAAAACCCAACCCAATGCATTTATGAATACATCAAGTGCATATCATACATATCATGTGCATATCATACATGTCATGTGCATATCATACATACCATGTTTATCAAAATCTCATGTATTAAAATCATACATAAACCCTAGGGGTATAATGGTCATTTTTACCTAGGGGCAAAATGGTCATTTTCATGTTATAAGGGTAATCTTGTAATTTTACCAAAAATTAGGGTTTTCATGTTCATTAACGATTACTAACAATTCATAGGTCAAACAGTGATTTTGGCCCATTTTTTAGAGAAATCGAGTTATTGGGCCTAAAACCCCTAATGGCCCTACTTAGCCGATTTTGTCATCTAGGCCTATTCAGCCTATATTCCATAATATTATTAATAGTCTTAACAGGCAATTTAACAGATTTTCGTTTTCTACCAATTTTACCCAAATGGGCCCGAAAGCCTATTGGGCCCTATTTCAGCCCCTCGAGGCCCAACTTACCGTGAATGCCAAAAATCACGTTCTTACCGTTTCCATTGTTCCTGATCATCATCTCATCGATTCTAACTAACTAGTGAGCGTTCGCTTGCTCACGAGTCCTCAAAATGCTAGAATTTCGGCATTTTGGCTTTTCGGCATTTATCGCTTTAAGCTTATGAAAAGGGTTCGTTACACACCTGATTTGCAATATTCCTTGACGAGATCTCCTATGCGATTTCTCCTATAATCAACCACTTATAGATTATACCATGTTAATATTAAACCAAATCGAAAACTACCTATTATCATCACTTACACATTCGGCCACCATCAACAATGGCCCTTGGGTTCATACCTTTGCCGAAGTTGATGACTAGATTTAGTCACTCTGATGATCCAAGCTTTTCACACACTCCTCGATCAGTAGCCTTTAATCCTCACTAGCACCAACAAACCAAATAACACCAAAAACCCTTTTAGCCTTAGTCGACAGAGGGGTTTTCAGCTTTTCTTAAACCACAAGATACAAATGGAAAGAAGGTTCGGATACTTACCAAGAGATCTACTCGTTGAAGAACGTTCCAAATACCTTCCTACCCCATATCCGTTGTGAATCCAACTTAAACGTGCGTAGAAAATAGATCTAAATATTAATTCTCGAATCACTAAAATATGAAGCTTCCGGCTTTTTAGCAAATATTAATCTAAGCTATTACGAGGGTTAGTACACACCTATTACGGGTTGAAGTTGAAACGTTTCCAAAATCAATCGCCTACGATAACCACCACCTGTCACTCAAACTTAACTAATCCAATATCAATATATGTAAATCCTAAGCACATCAGTCATACGGAACATAAGGGCATATTCATCATTTTACCATACAGGGGTATTACGGTCACTTTACCCTACTGGGGCTTTACGGTCTTTTTACCTAATAGGGGCATTTTAGTCATTTCATCCTACAAGGGTGTTTTGGTAAATCTACAAACCAAGGGTATTTCAGTAATTTTGTAAACCAATGGTATTTCTATAATTTTTAGAAAGTCAAGGGTATTTCTGTAACTTTGTAAATCAGAGGTATTTTGGTAATTTTACAAATTGAGGGTATTTCGATAATTTCACAAACCAGTGGTATTTTGGTACTTTTACAAACTAGGGGTATTTTGGTAATTTTACAAATTGAGGGTATTTCTGTAATTTTACAAACCAAGGGTATTTTAGCAATTTTACAGACTACGGTATTCTAGTAATTTTGTAAATCAAGGGTAAAACAGTAATTCTGTAAATCAAGGGTAAAGCAGTAATTCTATAAAATCAAGGGTAAAACGGTACTTCTGTAAATCGAGGGTAAAACGGTAATTATGTAAATTGGGGGTACTTTGGTAATTTTACAAGTCGAAGGTATTTCAGTAATTTTACAAATCGAGGGTATTTCAGTATTTTTACAAACTAAGCGTATTTCGGTAATTTTAGTAAACTAAAGTATTCTAAACAGGGATAACAATACGAATGGGCCTAAAGCCTATTCTCGGCCCAAATGGGCCCACATGCTCGTGTGGCCCTTTTAGCCCAAATCTAGCCACAAATATTAGATTCACCTAGCCTAGCCCAATATTTACTACACAATCAAACAACTTATCCAATTGGGCCTATAGGCCCATTAGGCCCACATGACCCATTTCGACCTATCGCGGCACGAAGTAGCCATCCTACAGCTAGAGTAGTAAGAAATACACACATGATAGGAGACTGGAGTTAATCCACACTCTGAGCACTCTTAGCCGACGCCCAACCCAAACGAGCACGCCATACAGCGAAAGCGATCAGCCAAGAAAGGTACATTTACTCTCCTCATGGTTCTCTCTATTTAAAGCCAGCTTCGCATCCACTCTTATATTAGCTTCCTGATGTGGGATCCCTCCAACATTAGAGTTTAAATTCAACACCAACTCTTGCCGCCCCCTGTTAGCAAAATAAATGCTCCTTGCTTGCCATTAGATTCGAACCCATGCCTCCCCTCAGATGCTCCACACGCTACTTGCCACTAAGCCACAAGGCTTTTTGTGTCATATTTTATCCCCAATTAATTATAAGGTCTAAAGGCCAAAGTCCAGGTTCCCTTTAAAAACCCAAAATAAATTGCAAGAGCCAAGGCTTGAACCCAGGCTTCCATACAACCTTAATGACGCCACAACCACTAGACTACAAGCTTCCTTGTGTCATTTATTTAACACAATAATTTAAAAACCCTCATCCAAGCATCTAGGTTTTTTTTTCACTTAATACCAAAATTTTTTCTAGAGCCCAAGTTTGAACCCAAGATTTCTCTAACACTTCTCAGGGTCATTAACCACCAAAGCGGACATTTAATTGTGCCATTTCATTGCACAATTAAATACCTATATAAAACCTCCTTACGGACCCACACTCAAGGCCCAATACTTCTAGGCCCAAATTCGGGGTGTTACAATTCTACTCCCCTTAAAGAAATTTCGTCCTCGAAATTTCCAACTATCAACTAACCGTATTACTCAAGTCAAACCTCTATGCTTCCGCTACGCACTCTAATTAAAAACAATTCTTAGTACGACCCAGAACATCTAATTACCAAAGTAAAGAAACATTTATCAAGCACGCATACAATTCGTAACACATATTTAAATAAAATAAACTTGGAGATCCCGAGCTCGATACTCCTTGGACCCACATCTAAGACATGCTCCTGCCTTCCTATGGCATTCACCCGGATGACGTCCGTTGCAGTCTTTGCAGATTGGATAGTTTGGTCGTGCCTTAACATGTTTCACAGAATGAGGCTTGGTTTTCTGAGAACTAGAATCCTTCCTTTTCTTACACTCTAAGCACCCTGCTTGAAGCGTTTCCCTAATTTCCTTAATGTTGGTATCCAATACTTCCTCTACCACTTTCCTTACTAACTCGGCCAGTGCCTCAGTACCAAGCTCCGAGTTACCGCAACCCGAAGTTGGTAGACATTGCTTACCCTCAGAATCCATATCAATACTCTACATTACCAGTACACATATCAATTAACTACAAGGATCTCAAAAATTTTACTATTTATTCATATGTCTTATGCAGAGATAGTATTTTGAAGTTTCTATTTTCACAGAATCATAGCCTAGCTACAGTCTCGGTATTCTAGAGTTTTTAGGGTTGCCCTAGTTATAATGTCATGATATGGTCTCAGTTCTATTTACAGTAATATCTTAATACAGTGTAATATGAGGAACAGAAATACTTACAGACTTGGTGCCGGAGATTCAGTGTGCCACTTCTTCGGTTACCAAATTTCAAAAACCCAAAAAAATTTAAACCATTTTAACATGTATACTCTGTAAAACATTTTTGAAATGAACTTTCCAAAAACTATTTCCAAAAATACCCTTCTTAGGCTTAAATTTTTGAAAAATTTTCGAGCCCGATCCACAATCAAGTTGTTGCAACTTGGCTCTGATACCACTAAATGTAACACCCCAAACCCGACCCAGACGTTATGGCCGAATCTGATGTGCCATGTTGGAGTTGAAAACCCACGTTCCATTTTAGTGTTTTAAAAACCATATATTTTGTTGAGTTAACAAAGTGTATGGAAGCTGGGCACCACGTAGGTATCCGAGACAGAGGAGGTGAGCCATGAAGGCTGCTTAAGTACCAAGCTCTTTGGTTGGATCCAATCCTAGACATGCCCACAACCATAGCCACACTTTGTTATATCGAGTTTAAATTTGTTTAAGTGGACGTCTTTGATAAATCGATTAATCGTGGTGTTGAGATATTTTGAAAACAAGTATCGCTTTGAAAACACGTCCTAAGTCTAGCCCATTTGAACAATTATCAACCAGGTTTGAAGTTATTAAAAATAAAATAATCCCGAGAAGAAATAAAAGAAAAGTTAAAAATGGCCTTATTACAACCCAAAAATAAATAATAATTAAAGGGAATTAAATGAAAACCAACGCTTATTTAAAGGTCCAAAAGCGATCACCGTGGCCACGCTGAATCCCCTCCGGCCCAAGTCCCCACATCAAGGCTCACCTGCAATGTTAAGGAAAGGGGGTGAGTTTGGAAACTCTGTGTGAAACAAGCCCCTTTCAGAGCCCAAAACAATAACAGCCTGTTGGGCCTAAGCCCAAATCCAATCTCAAACATGTACTGGGCCATAGCCCTTTTCATATTTCATATTTCATAACACTGGGCCGAAGCCTTTTCATATTTCATATTACTAGGCCGAAGCCTTTACTGTAAACGGTATGGCCCATAGGCCCATTTCAATATCACATATAATGTCAATGAAAGAATGCAAACCCATTTGGGGAGACTACTCAACCCACCATCCGCTACTCTCCACCCGTACCAACCAACACACCATGTGGTGATTAACTCGACCCACCCCGCCATAACTCTCCACTGGCAGCTTAGCTGCTTTATCATATAACTTGAGGCCTAGCCTCTTTTAATAACTGAGGCAAAAGCCCTTTTTATAACTGGGGCATAAGCCCTTTAATAACTGGGGCGTAAGCCCTTTTGGTAACTGGGGCATAAGCCCTTTTGATAACTGGGGCATAAGCCCTTTAATAACTGGGGCATAAGCCCTTTTTCACTTCCTCCATTCATATAAAAACCCAACCCAATGCATTTATGAATACATCAAGTGCATATCATACATATCATGTGCATATCATACATGTCATGTGCATATCATACATACCATGTTTATCAAAATCCCATGTATTAAAATCATACATAAACCCTAGGGGTATAATGGTTATTTTTACCTAGGGGCAAAACGGTCATTTTCATGTTATAAGGGTAATCTTGTAATTTTACCAAAAATTAGGGTTTTCATGTTCATTAACGGTTACTAACAATTCATAGGTGCAAACAGTGATTCTGGCCCATTTTTTAGAGAAATCGAGTTATTGGGCCTAAAACCCCTAATGGCCCTACTTAGCCGATTTTGTCATCTAGGCCTATTCAGCCTATATTCCATAATAGTATTAATAGTCTTAACAGGCAATTTAACAGATTTTCGTTTTCTACCAATTTTACCCAAATGGGCCCGAAAGCCTATTGGGCCCTATTTCAGCCCCTCGAGGCCCAACTTACCGTGAATGCCAGAAATCACGTTCTTACCGTTTCCATTGTTCCCGATCATCATCTCATCGATTCTAACTAACTAGTGAGCGTTCGCTTGCTCACGAGTCCTCGAAATGCCATAATTTCTGCATTTTGGCTTTTCGGCATTTATCGCTTTAAGCTTATGAAAAGGGTTCGTTACACACCTAATTTGCAATATTCATTGACGAGATCTCCTATGCGATTTCTCCTATAATCAACCACTTATAGATTAGACCATGTTAACATTAAACCAAATCGAAAACTACCTATTATCATCACTTACACATTCGGCCACCATCAATAATGGCCCTTGGGTTCATACCTTTGCCGGAGTTGATGACTAGATTTAGTCACTCTGATGATCCAAGCTTTTCACACACTCCTCGATCGGTAGCCTTTAATCCTCACTAGCACCAACAAACCAAATAACACCAAAAACCCTTTTAGCCTTAGTCGACAGAGGGGTTTTCAGCTTTTCTTCAACTACAAGATACAAATGGAAAGAAGGTTCGAATACTTACCAAGAGATCTACTCGTTGAAGAACGTTCCAAATACCTTCCTACCCCATATCCGTTGTGAATCCAACTTAAACGTGTGTAGAAAATAGATCTAAATATTATTTCCCAAATCACTAAAATATGAAGCTTCCTGCTTTTCAGCAAATATTAATCTAAGCTATTACGAGGGTTAGTACACACCTGTTACGGGTTGAAGTTGAAACATTTCCAAAATCAATCGCCTACAATAACCACCACTTGTCACTCAAACTTAACTAATCCAATATCAATATATGTAAATCCTAAGCACATCAGTCATACGGAACATAAGGGCAAATTCATCATTTTACCATACAGGGGTATTACGGTCACTTTACCCTACTGGGGCTTTACGGTCTTTTTACCTAATAGGGGTATTTTAGTCATTTCATCCTACAAGGGTGTTTTGGTAAATCTACAAACCAAGGGTATTTCAGTAATTTTGTAAACCAATGGTATTTCTATAATTTTTAGAAAGTCAAGGGTATTTCTGTAACTTTGTAAATCAGAGGTATTTTGGTAATTTTACAAATTGAGGGTATTTCGGTAATTTCACAAACCAGTGGTATTTTTGTACTTTTACAAACTAGGGGTATTTTGGTAATTTTACAAATTGAGGGTATTTCTGTAATTTTACAAACCAAGGGTATTTTAGCAATTTTACAGACTACGGTATTCTAGTAATTTTGTAAATCGAGGGTAAAACAGTAATTCTATAAATCAAGGGTAAAACAGTAATTCTATAAATCAAGGGTAAAACGGTACTTCTGTAAATCGAGGGTAAAACGGTAATTATGTAAATCGGGGGTACTTTGGTAATTTTACAAGTCGAAGGTATTTCAGTAATTTTACAAATCGAGGGTATTTCAGTATTTTTACAAACTAAGCGTATTTCGGTAATTTTAGTAAACTAAAGTATTCTAAACAGGGATAACAATACGAATGGGCCTAAAGCCTATTCTCGGCCCAAATGGGCCCACACGCTCGTGTGGCCCTTTTAGCCCAAATCTAGCCACAAATATTAGATTCACCTAGCCTAGCCCAATATTTACTACACAATCAAACAACTTATCCAATTGGGCCTATAGGCCCATTAGGCCCACATGACCCATTTCGACCCATTGCGGCAGGAAGTAGCCATCCTACAGCTAGAGTAGTAAGAAATACACACCTGATAGGAGACTGGAGTTAATCCACACTCCGAGCACTCTTAGCCGACGCCCAACCCAAACGAGCACGCCATACAGCGAAAGCGATCAGCCAAGAAAGGTACATTTACTCTCCTCATGGTTCTCTCTATTTAAAGCCAGCTTCGCATCCACTATTATATTAGCTTCCTGATGTGGGATCCCTCCAACATTAGAGTTTAAATTCAACACCAACTCTTGCCGCCCCCTGTTAGCAAGAATAAATGCTCCTTGCTTGCCATGGGATTTGAACCCATGCCTCCCCTCAGATGCTCCACACGTTACTTGCCACTAAGCCACAAGGCTTTTTGTGTCAATTTTATCCCCAATTAATTATAAGGTCTAAAGGCCAAAGTCCAGGTTCCCTTTAAAAAACCCAAAATAAATTGCAAGAGACAAGGCTTGAAACAGGCTTCCATACAACTTTAATGACGCCACAATCATTAGACTACAAGCTTCCTTGTGTCATTTATATAACACAATAATTTAAAAACCCTCATCCAAGCATTTAGGTTTTTTTTTCACTTAATACCAAAATTTTTGCTAGAGCCCAAGTTTGAACCCAAGATTTCTCTAACACTTCTTAGGGCCATTAACCACCAAAGCGGACATTTAATTGTGCCATTTCATTGCACAATTAAATACCTATATAAAACCTCCTTACGGACCCACACTCAAGGCCCAATACTTCTAGGCCCAAATTCGGGGTGTTACATAATCAATACACATTCTCATAGTTTTGTCTTTCTTTTTCACAAATAAAACTGGTGCACCCCTGGGAAAGAAACTCGGTCGTGCAAAACCTCTATCTGTTCACTCTTGCAACTGTGCTTTCAACTCTTTTAATTCAGTAGGTGTCATCCTATACGGAGCTATTGAAATCAGAGTCATCCCCGGTACTAACTCAATACCAAATTCTACCTCTCAAATAGGTGGCAAACCTGACAATTCTTCAGGAAACACATCCTGATACTCACACACAACTGGTACGGATTCAATCTTCTTTTCAATTACTTTACTATCAAGCACATTAGCAAGGTAAGCTTCATAACCTTTTCTCAGATACTTTCTAACTAACATCAAAGATATTACTGCTGGTAAACCACTCAGATCATTAGATTCAATCTGAATAATCTCGTTGTTCTGACATCTCAAATCAATGGTCTTTCTTTTGCAATTAACAACAGCATCGTGCAAAGTCAACCAATTCATACCCAAAATTATATCGAACTCGTCGAAAGGTAACAACATTAAATTAGCTGGAAAGCATGAATCTTGAATGATCAACTGGCAATTTTTACATACTTTATCAACCAGAACACACCGTCCCAGGGGGTTTGATACTCGGATCACAAACTCAGTAGACTCAATAGGAAAAGTCTTACTGGATACTAATGTTTCCCACACATAAGAATGAGCCGAACTAGGATCAATCAATGGTATCATAAAGAGTGAAAGTACCGATAATAACATCTAGGGAAGAAGAGTCCTCACGAGCATGTATAGCATATGCTCTGGTAGGTGCAAGAGCCTCAGATCGAATTGCTGTATCTTTCGTCCCTCTCTGACTACCACTTACATTACCCGAATGCTTGTGTGGTTTGCCTCGTACTGACATGTTACTTGGTCTCGCGTTCTGAACAGTGTTTTGCTCGGCTAACATCGAGCAATCTTGGATAAAAAGATCCATCGATACACATTTAAAACAAGACCGATCATGCAATCTAGAATTTTCGGAATGCCATTTACCACAATGCTTGCACTTGAGTCTATTCTACTGATCATTTCCAACACTAGCAATCGAAATGGCTCGTGAACACACGGGATGTCGATCTCGGTCTCGCTTAGAAAAGTTCGAAGTAGCTTTAAATCGACTAGAATTATCTCTGAACTTCTTCGATGCTGAGTGAAAAGTCTTACTCGTTGATCTCTTACTGGAATCTTTGGCTTTAAAATCAGCTGTTCATTTCTTTTTCCTGAGTTCTTCAGCTTTGCAAGCTCATTCAACAAGTACCACGAGCTCTTTGATTTCAAGAATACCAACCAGCAATTTAATGTCTTCGTTCAAGCTGTCTTCAAACCTTTTGCACATGATAGCTTCAGTTGAAACACATTCACGAGCATATTGACTTAGTCTCACAAATTTCTGTTCATACTCAATTATACGACCCTATTTCAATTCCAGAAATTCTTTTGTGTTTCTGGTCGATAAATCTCTGGCTGATGTATTTCTTACGAAACTCAATCTGAAAGAATTCCCCGGTTACTCGCTCTTTCGAAACCATCGATACTAGTGTATTCCACCAGTGATATGCGGTGTCTCGTAATAAAAATATGGCACACTTTAAACATTCATCCAGAGTACAAGATAGGTCGTCGAACACATGGATAGTATTATCAAGCCACAACTCAGCCCGCTCAGCATCATCATCATCAGTAGCTTTAAACTCTTCGGCCCCGTGTTTTCTGATTTTATCTACAGGTGGCTTAAGTAATCTCAACGAATCACTCACTTGAGGTATAACAGGTATCGAAGATGGGTTAATCAGGGGTGGAGGTTGTTGTCTAGCCGGATTAGTCTGGATATATTGAGTAAACCAATCGTTCATCATTTGGTAAAAGGCTTGCTTAGCCTCTCCCTCTTGGTTACTCGAGATCGGCCGAGATTCAACTGGCTCTATCCCATGCATGGGTGCAGGCACTACACTCTCAATATCATCAGCTACAGCTCTGTTGAGATCCATTTACTATATGAAAAAACGTTTTCAATTGTCAGAAGTCATCACACTATCGCAGCATATAATATGGCATGTATAGCTAGACTCACACATGCTACGTTAGTCCTAGAATCGACTAAATCGTAGCTCTGATACTAATAAAATGTAACACCCCTAACCCGTATCCGTCCCCGGACTAGGGTCATGAGGTACCGAATAAAAAGCACAAATTCAAACATTTAATATTCACTCAAGCCAAACTCATTTATAATTAAAAATATATATACATATCACAATTCAGAACATATATTGATTTATATCTTACATAAACAAGTCACAACCATATTCAACGTATTACCTACTACATATAATGCATTTATGTACACAGCATTAACTATTACCAACATGATCAAACATACTTCTAATACCACCATTGTAATTATGTATAGCCAGCAAATCACATACACATTTTTATAACTTAATAATCCATAATACATATCTTAAACCACATACATATGCGGCTTAGGTCATAATCAATTTGAACTTGCATGCTTTACATTTTAAATACTAATCGAAACATTCAAATGACATATAAACATGCCTTAACTTAATTCATAAATGGACACCAAAATTTCTATCACTCATGTATCTTTCTCTTTACCTATTAATTCAATTACAAGACCAAACATTTATATACAACCTAATCAATATAAATATGTATATATGCATGATATGCTTTTAACCTAAAACCAAAACCACACTTCACATTTGAGCACCAAAAGTATGTATACCAAACAGACAACCAAAATATTCAAGAAACACATGCATTATTTACTATATAATCACCGAATTAATCAAATTAAATCATAAACACCTATCACTTAAATTATAATCCAATCCATATTATCCATCACAACTAATTAACACACAAAAAACATATTATAATAATTTAATTTCATAGCCAAATCTTGCTACCTAAAATCACATACATATTCTAAAACTTTCATCATCAAGTACCAATGAACATGTTCATTAAACATTTTTACTAAGAACTTTCAAGACCAAATTTAAACATGATAAGCAAGCCATTTTTAAACATATAGTACTTAATACATATATTATACATTCATGGCACATAGCATATTAACCAAAATGGACTTGAAACATTACCATACTAGAACAGAATTCAAGCATAGAAATAAGCCATTTTTCGCATGGCTTTTATACAAAACCAACATTCAACATTTTTAAATTATGTTCCAGCCTATACACGCTATAGTTCCATAATGCATTATATCAAATACCAAAAACGGCCGATAATGTGATAAACTTTACTAACGATCCCTGAGCTTGTAACTTGATACCAAAATCTATAAAACAAAGACAAATATATACACAAAGTAAGCTAACTTAGCTTAGTAAGCCTTTAGCTTAGTATGCCTTAAGCAAATTAAACAATTAAGGTACACTTACATCTCAATATTAAATCATATCAATCAAATAATTCAAATTATACATTTGTAATCACATTCAACCTCAAACTTTTAATTCCATTCATATATAACTTATACTTCCATAGAATATTTTCTCCTTGGCCGAATGCTCTTATAATCAAAGCAATTAATTATCACCCAACCTTTAAATTCAAGATGTCATTATATAACCAATTGCACATACACTTATATACACAAGCTCAAAAATAATATTATAACATCACGTACACGAAGTATCCACATGGTCGAATATACATAGTCTTGTATACACATATTCACAAACCAAATTCTATAATATTCATATCATTTGATCATAAAACCGAATACACATTCCATAATCACATATATACTTCATTTGCATCACACATGATTTGTAATAAATCATCATGTTACTTACTTACCTTATATTAAATAGGTAATAAGTTTATCCATACCTGGCCATTTAGCTCGTTTAATGTATTCAAATACCACAACAGTATGAATTCTTTTAAGCATAAGCTTTTAATAATTCACCGGCATAAAGCCTGCTAGGCATAAGCCTGTATCACATATCGGCACAAGGCTTGCTAGACTAAAGTCTAATTTTATACACGACAATAAGCCTGCTAGGCATAAAGCTTGATTTAATTCACCAGCACATTGCTTGCTAGGCTCCAAGCCGGAATATCACTATTATAAAGTCATTTCATAAACAATTCATATATCGAATCGTCCAGATATTCCATGTAGTTCATATGAACTTTCAGAGGTTTTAACTCAATCGAATAAAACTCAACTACGTTCATTCTATGTTTAACCATATTCGGCTACTCTACTATAAATCTATAAAATTCGAATCATCATATTAAACCATTTTACATGCAAAATAGGCGATGTTTAATTCCTTAAAGACTTACCTCGGATATCGACGAATGTTGTAAATCGACTATTCGACTATTTTTTCTTTTCCCCGATCCAAGTCTGATTTTCTCTTTTCTTGATCTAAATTGAGATAATTTAAACTTATTTAATCTAATTCATTCAAAAACACATAAATGGACAAATTGCACTTTTGGCCCATATATTTTACACTTTTTGCAATTTAATCCAAAATTCACAAAAGACAAAACAAGCATAATTTGCCCATGCCATGCTTGAGCTGAATACTCCCCATACACATGCAAGCCCTCACATTTATTTAGTCCTCACAAAAGACAAAACAAGCATAATTTATTATTTTTTCAATTTAGTCCTAATTACTCAAAATCATCAAAAACTCCGATACAAAACATGTTAATCTAAAACATATCTTCCATATTTCATCATTAAACAACAAAAATCACAAGCTCTCATCAATTACATAACTCAAAATATTCATCAAAATAAAAAATTCAAGCGCGGGTCAGATAGTATTCGAAGCAACGATCTCAAAAACGTAAAAATTATCAAAAACCGAAACCAAACTAACCTTGAATCAAGCTTGAGAATAGCCGAACAACCTAGGATTTATTTTCGTTCTTTTTCTTTAATATTCAGCAAAAGAAAAGATTATGAAACCATGTTTTATTTTTTTTATGTTTTATTATTACATTATTATTACGTAATTTACATATTTAAACTTATGATAAAAATATAAAACCATTTTAAATGCATGGTCACAACCGTCCATGATACTTAAATAAGGTCAATTACATTTTAAATACCTCTACTTACAAAGACACATTCATTTTAGCCCTTTTACAATTAACCATCAAATTTTCATTTTACGCGATTAAACCCTTTTATTTAATCGGACACTCAAGTGACAAAAGTAAATTACGAAAATTTCACAGGCATAAATTCACACAAAATAAACATAGAAAATAATTTTAAAAATATTTTCTTGACTCGCATTTGTGGTCCCAAAACCATCGTTCCGATTAGGGTCTAAATTGGGCTGTTACAAATTTTCTGAATAAGCTCGAAATACTTTGGTACACAAATTTCTACCTCTGAACCTTAAACAGTCATCGGATCCGATCTGATACTCTGAATTAGTAGTCGACTCGTATTGTACTCTTTTAGCTTGCAATTCATTATCACACTTCTGAGCTTCACAAATTTTGTTGAAGAAATAACGGTTTAGCTTTTAACTCCGCTAAAATCGAACCATAATAAAAAAAGTTAACTGTGTGTTCATCACCCGCAAAGCAAATAAAGATTTTCTACTCAGAGCATCCGCGACTACATTTTCTTTCCCGGGATGAAAATCAATCACTAACTCATAATCTCAGCAACTCGAGCCATCTTTGTTGTTGCAAGTTCAAATCTTTTTAAGTCATTATATACTTCAAACTCTTGTGGTCAGTAAAGATATGACACTTCTCACTGAATAAATGATGTCACCAAATTTTCAAAGTGAAAACAATAGTAGCCAACTCTAAGTTGTGTGTCGGATAATTCTTTTCATGCAATTTTAACTCTCTGGAAGCATAAGTTATCACTCTGCCCTTTTGCATCAAAACACATCCCAAACCGTTCAATGATGTGTCACTGAAAATCAAAAACTCTTTACCCAACTTAGGTTGAACTAAAACTATTGCTTCAATTAACAATACTTTCAACTGTTCAAAACTCTGTTAGCATTTCTTGGACCACTCAAATTTCACATCTTTCTATAACAATTGAGTCATCAGTGTAGCAATCATCAAGAACCCTTTTACAAAATGAAGATATTAACTAGCAAATCCCAGAAAACTTCTAACTTTGGATACATTTATTGGTGGTTTCTAGTCAATAACTATTGAAATCATACTCAGATAAACTCAAATGCCTTCCACTAAAACAATATGTCCCAAAAATCCAACTTCTCGGAGCCAAAACTCGCATTTACTGAATTTTGCAAATAATTTCTTATCTTTCAATATTTGTAATACAATTATCAAATGTTCAGCATGCTCATACTCATCTTGGGAATAGATTAGAATGTCATCAATAAATACAACAACAAATATATCTAAATACAGTCTGAAGATCCTATTCATCAAATTGCAGGAGCGTTAGTTAATCCGAAAGGCATAGAAAAAATTCATAATGCCCATACCTTATTCTAAACGCAATTTTCGGCACATCCGAATCTTTAACTCGCAACTGATAATAGCCAGATCTCAGATCAATCTTCGAAAGTACTGTTGCTCTTTTCAACTGATCAAACAAATCATCAATTCTCGGCAAAAGATACTTATTATTAATCGTAACCTTGTTGAGCTGACGATTGTCAATACACAGTCTCATCGATCCATCTTTCTTCTTTACGAACAACACTGGTGCACCCTAGGGTGAAAAACTAGATCGTGCAAAACCTCTATCTGTTAACTCTTGCAACTGATATTTCAATTCTTTCAATTCTGTCGGAGCTATTATATATAGAGCTATAGATATTGGTGATGTTCTCGATACTAATTCAATAGCAAACTTGACTTCTCTGATCGGTGGCAACCCAGATAACTCTTCTAGAAACACAACTGAATAATCACAAACTAATGACACTGATTCAAACTTTGATTCTGACACATTTGTATGTAGCAAGGTAAGCATCACAACCTTTGCTCACATATTTCTGAGCTAACATCGATGATATCACAACAGGCAACTCACTCGACTCATCATATTCAATTCAAAGAGTTCCATTATCCTGACATTTCAATTCAATAGTCTTTCATCTACAATTCACAACAGCATCATGCAGAGTCAATCAATCCATACCTAGAATCACATCGAATTCATCAAACGGTAAAAGCATCAAATTAGCCAGAAAATAGTAACCTCGAGTCATCAAAGGAAAATTCTTGCAAACTTTATCAGCTAGGACATACTTGCCTAAGGAGTTTGATACTTTAATCACAAAATCAGTAGACTCAACAGGCAAACTCTTACTAGACACTAAATTCATATAGACATATGATCGGTCGATCTAAGATCAATTAAGGCAATTACATTAGTGTCATAGAGATAAATGTACTGGTGATAACATATTGTGACGATGCATCTTCTCGAGCGCGAATAACGTAAGCTCTGGCTGGTGCTCTAGCCTCGGATCTCACAGCAAAATCCTTTGTTGTTCCTTTGCTACTAGTCACATTTCCCGCATTTCTAAGTGGTTTCCCTCTAGCAGTTGTGTTTCTCGATCTTGCATTCAAAAATTTATCTTTCTCGGTTAACTTAGGACAATCCTGAATGAAATGATCTTGCGAGCCACATTTGAAACAACCTTTATTATTCATCCAGCAGTCTCCAAAATGTCATCTTCCACACTGTTGACACTCGGGTTTGTTGGATCTAGCACTACCAACACTCGATACTGAAGTGGCTTGAGCTTTAGGACTCGTATATTGCCTCCCACAATCTCTATTAGAATACCCCACTGAAGCATTTGAATGATTATACAAATCCCGTGATTTCTTTCATGAAAAGTGATAGGGTTTACTCATCGGCCTCTTTCTTAAATCTCTAGCCTCGAAATTAGCTTTTTTATTTTCTTTACCAAGTTCTTCGGCTTTGCTTGCTCTATTGACTAACACCACAAACTCTTTCAATTTTAGAATCACAACTAGAAGTCTAATATCTTTGTTCAACCCGTCTTCAAATCTCTTACACATAATTGCCTCAGTGGAAACATATTCTTAACCATATTTACTGAGTCTCACAAAATCTCTCTCGTAATTGGTCATAGACATTTGACCCTATTTCAAATACAGAAATTCTTTGATCTTTTGATCAATAAACCACTGACTTATGTATTTCTTTATAAACTCGATTTGAAAAAATTCCCATGTGACTATTTCTCTCAGTACCACGGATATCAAAGTGTTCCACCACTGATATGCATTATCTCTCAAAACCAATACAACGCATTTAACACATTCAGCTGGCGTGCAAGAAAGTTCATCAAATACCCAAATCGTATTCTCAAGCCAAAACTCAGCTCTCTCAGGATCGTCATCAACGGCAACTCTAAACTCTTCAGCTCCATACTTTCAGATTTTATCAACAGGCGGCTTACTCAATCATAAAGGTTCCACACCTTGAGGAGCTATGGAATTGGTTGGGGAATAGGTGGGGGTGGAGGTTGTTGAACAGCCGGATTAGATCGGACAAACTCAGTGAACCACTCGTTCATCATTTGGAAGAAGGCTTCTTTGGCCTCTCCTCCCTCACTACTCAATACAGGTCTCGACTCAGATTACGCTACTCTGTGAAAGGAGGCTGGCACATTCTCTCAACATCATCAACCACTACTCGATTGGGATCCATTACTATATGAAAACACAGTTTAAACTGTTAGGAGATATCACACTATCATAGGTTATATATGGAATGTATAGCTAGATTCTCACATATGCTATGATAGTCCTAGAATCGACTAAACCATAGCTCTGATACCAATAAATGTAAAACCCCTCACATGTATACATCACTGGAATAGGGTTATAGAGCATTACCAGACTTATTTCACAAATAAACATATCATTCACATATAATTTTTCCATTCCAAATATAAATCATTCACAATCATTCATATCGTCCCTAATATGAGCTTACGAGGCCCAAACTATGTATTAGGAGTGGTTCGAGACTAAGCCGATAACTCAGGAAATTTTTAGAAAACATAGAAAATTTTTCAAAATACAAGGGACGCATGCCCGTGTGGCATGGCCATGTGTCTCACATGGTCAAAGACACGTCCGTGTCACAGGCCATGTGGACATTCAAAATGGGATCACATGGCCATGTCCTAGCCCATGTTTGACCCCGTGTAACTCCTTGACTTGGGTCACACGGCCAGCACATACGCCCCTGTGACTAGTCCGTGTGTTGGACTGTGTGGAGCATACTGACTTGATTTCTAATTAATCACTAGGGGACACATAACCATGTCACCTGATCATGTGTCACACATGATTGAGACGCACGCCTGTATCTCTGCACGTGTGGACAAAAATAGGCTATTTACCAAGCCATCTTTCTCACCCAAATTTGCATTCACCTATACAATCCAAATGGAACATAACATGGCATAAACAAGCATTCCAACCAATCTCAATCAAATCTAATTAATGCTAATTCCATACCAAGAACTATAATGCTCATAACATTATCATTTGCCTATGCAGAACATGCTAATTTCACATTCACAATTTTACCTAAATGATTAACTTCATACATACATTATTTTGCCTAATACCACAAGCATATTAACTTCAAATTTCAACCATTTGACATCTATAATGCCAATTCACAACAAGCATATAAATGACAATTATACACAACATATTAAAAGGCCTTTTTCACATATATACATACATCACCAAACATGCTAAAATAAGTCACATTACATGGCTATATACATAACAAACCATTCATCATTTACAAGCCAACTCAAATAGCTAAATCCATTACTAACATAGATTAAAATGACCATAACTCCTATACATGCCATGTAACCAAATAGATAAGTTCAAAAGTGCCAAAGTGATAGCTTGATAGTGTGACAAGATCTCCGACAACTCCCAATCCAAGTTAGCTTCGATATTCATTATAAAACACAGAAAAGTAAGCAGAGTAAGCTTTAAAGCTTAGTAAGCTCATATAGTTAATAAGTAAAGCTTACCATTCATTCACTAATCAAGTAGTATGAACATAATATGCTACAAAATCGTTAAATCATAAGGTTAACATATATTCAATCACATAAGTAATCATGAACTCACAACTTTCATAGGTTCAATGCTTATATAGCTTTCATACATACCTGTACTAATACGTATCTAATTCTCACCGTTTCATATCTTTAATATACTTGTTGAACCATTTGGAATAATATCGGATACTCAAGAATCTTGCACCCTAAGTGCCAATACATACCCAAAGCTATCTCAATCTCTTATCTCATATAATGTTCATTCTCGAGCTATCAACAGGTCTGCTCACACAAGATGACGGTCATGATGTAGCTACATGGTGCTGCTCACACAAGCTGACGAGAATCCGCAACACATGCCAGATAACTCAGCCACTGGTAGGATGTACGGACTAGCACCCAAATTACATAACTTCTAATGACATGTCATTCGTATCCTAATCTATTCCTAAGGTTCAACCAAGATTTCATATTGTTGAATCTTTGTCGAACATATACGTAAGGTCGTACTAACAATTAAATTCAATAATAAAACATTTAAAACACAATTATAATTATAATAATGCTTATTAACATACGAACTTACCTCGATTCACAAAAATGATGAAATGAATCAACTAGTCCAATACTCTATTTTTCTCCAGATCTAGATCCGAACTTCACTTTTCTTGATCTAAATAATATCAAATTTAACTTATTCAATTATCATTCTATTCAATTTAGCCCAAAAATCACATTACAACAACTTTACATTTTTCCCCTAATATTTCAATTTCTTTACAATTTAGTCCTTAGCTCATAAAAATACAAATTCATGCAATTAAATCCTTATCCATGCTAACCGAATTTCTCTTATTACCTAAGCAACCCATATTTTTCATTTATTTCACATTTCTAGCACAAAATTTCCATATTTTTCAATTTAATCCCTAATTGACAATTTTACCAAAAATCACTTTACAAATGTTGTTTATCTAACAACAAGCATATAGTTTCTATCATAAAACATCAAAATACATGTACATTCATCAATGGAAAAACTCTAAACCTTTAAAATTTGTGCAAATTAGTCCCTAGGCTAGCTAGATTAAGCTGCAACGATCTCAAAAACATAGAAATAATTAAAAACGGGACAAAAATGAACTTACATGCACCAAGGATAGTTGGCCGAACCTTGAAGCTCCTTTAATGGTGTTTCAATTTCTTATTTTCGGTGGAAGAAGATAGCCTAAAAGATGGTATCTTTGGTTTTCTTTATTTTACTTAATTTATTTTACTAATTTACAATTTTAACCATAGTTATAAAACCTTTAAAGCCATTAAAAGATGTCCATCTTTGTGCACTAACTTTATAAATAGGCTAATTTCCATTTAAGGACCTTTACTTTAAGTTCTATAGCTATTAGAAACCTTTAGCTAATAGAACTCAAGTTTTACACTTTACGTAATTTAGTCCTTTTTATCAAATTGAACATTCAAATGATAAAATTTCTTAACAAAATTTTCACACAATCATATTATCATGCTTTAGACATTAAAATAATAATAAAATAATTATTTCAACCTTATATTTGTGGTCTCAGAACCACTGTTCCAATTTGACTAAAAACGGGATGTTAGACAAACCATATTGCCAATTCAAAATTCATAATGACCATTTCAATAAAAAATCGACTTCAAATCCTAGGTGCATGCCATATATCAAAATTAAAAAGGGACTATGCAAGCTTTGTTGAGTCGAAAGCAGTGATTTGGATGCTGAATCAATCCTCGAGACTTTGAGATTCCCTAATACCTGTGCTCAAAATAAACAAATCGTATGCTGAGTGATAATACTCAGTGGTACTACCATGATTCAAGTCAATAACACTAGCGTTAATATGAACTAAACAATTCAATTCATGATTTAGTCATAACTATTTCATTTCCACCTATTTATGTCTTATGCTTAAATTCATACAATGCCACAATTAACAATTCTAAATGGACATATCATATTAACATTCTACCATCAATGATGCATACATTACCATTTCATTTCATAAATTCATAACTCATATGCCAATTTCATATAGTATCTCAATTGGTAACTCAATGTATACATTCTATGCCATACTTTCTAATAACAAAATACAATCACTTTCATTCATATCGTTCTCTCTTAACCTCATTTTACTATCTCGTTCTCTCTTAAGTCTATTGACTCATTCATATCGACCGTTAGGGCTCGTTTTGAATAGTTCGCATGATCTTTCACACGCTATCGATAATCTCATTGTAACACCCTGTTAACCAACTTGATCGTTGGGTCCAAAGGTGCCACATTCGTTGTTGGAGTAACTATGATCAATAAAACTCAAATCGACACCATTATATATGCAAATACAAGTAAAACTTGTGTTTTAAACAATACATAATCATTTTTGGGTATTATATGAGCTTACAAAAGCTCTTTTTCTAATCTGAGGTCGAAATATGACCAAATTATAGAGATTCCAAAATTTTGAGTTGACGTTGCAAAGGTAAGGTTCCTCGCTGCGACAGAACTCTCAATTTGGTGCTCGTTGTGACTTGAGCAATGACGTTGCCACATGGACTTTGCTTTGTTTCTTATTCTAAGTGTTAAAAGTAACATGTTTTAATCTCATTTTTAATGCATTTTTGGGTTATTATTTAATGTTAATTGTGAACTTTATGCTCCTAATCCTTTAAATTCATTTTTTTATACTTAATAGAGCATTTGGGAGCAAAAGGAGAAAAAACGAGTGAAAATTAGAAAATCAGAGCAAGCTATAGGAGCCACATAGGTCGACCCATTCCACACGACTGTGTGACCCACACGGGCTACCATGCAATCATGTGGAAGGCCATGTCGACTGCGCGAATTTGCAATTTAAGTAGTAGTAAAATGTGATTTTTAGGTTTTTTTGGCATTTTAAGACATATATATGGAAAAAATAAGAAGATAGGAGTGAGCCATGAAAGAATGTTCAAGAAAACAACTCAAAAAACACCATTGAAGCCAATTCTGGAGTAGATTTCCATCAAGATTGAAGATTCCTAGTTGATTTCTTAGGAGATTATCATGAATTTCTTTATTTCTTTAGGTTATACTGTGTTTTGGATGTTTTTATTTTAAAACATGAACTAATTTTCTAAATACCTAGGGAGATGAACCCTATGATGGATTTTGTCATTTGATTTTTATTTTACGCAATAAATACTTAGATCTTGTTCTCAATTATGTGTGCTTAATTCTTGGTCTGATATTTCTAGATTATTGACCCATATTTGATGTGCTTAAATCAGAGGAGGAATAGACTCTGTTTGAGAGTAGATATTGCATAATTGAGTTGAGCTGCTTGCAGTCATAGAAATAGTATAATATAGATCTACTGAATTAGAGTCAAATCTAATAGGGGAATCCATAGATTGAGTTAATGCGATAATAGGGGTTTTAATTAGAAATAAATTTCAATTAATCAACCTAGAGTCAATTGCTTTCAACCTAGAGTCAATTTCTTTTACTTTCGAAAGAGATACTAAGTAAAGAAATTGCATAATTTAGATTGATACTGATAGATCAAATCTAAGTGAATTATTTCTTGGGTATTGTTTTGCTTCTTGGTTGTTTAATCAATTATTTTCTTATTTTGTTCTTTTTTGCATTCATAGTTAATAAATTTAGTTAATTTTAGTTTTAATAAATCACTCGAATTTATCTGTTAAATAATAGAAAAGTACTTATAGTCCTCTTAGGAACGATATCTTTGCTCATTGTAGCTATACTATTAATTAATAGGTGCACTTACCTTAATCAAATTTTTAGTTAGTTTTGTGGACATCATGTTTCTGGTGTCGTTGCTGGGGACTAGAATATTAGGAAAACTTTATTTTTATTGATTTAGCTTTTTTATTTTGATTTTAATATTTTTTATTTTAATTTAATTTTTTACATTCTAATTTTTCGTTTGTTTGATTCTGACAAGTTCTTTTAGTTCATGACTAGAGGAAACCTGTTGGAACAGTTAGTTTTTTATAGTGAGATCGAGAAAGCTGCTCAATAAATCAGAGAGAAGTTAGAGAAGAAAGGCAAGGTCCAAAGATTTTAATAGAAGTTCAAGACCAAAAGGATACTATCGTGGAGATAGAAAAAAATCAAAATAATTAGCAACCTCTTGCACATCCTGCTCCTCGGACTATGTATGACTATGCTAAACACACTCTTATTGGGGTTGAATTGATTATTTCCAAACTGACTATTTTTGTAAACAATTTTGAGATTACACTGAACATAATTCAAATAGTGCAATAATATGTTTAGTTTGATGGGTTACAAGATGAAGAATTAAATGCTCATTTAGCTAATTTTCTAGAGATTTGTGACACTTTCAAGATTAATGGTGTTACTGATGATGCCATACGCTCACGGTTATTTACATTTTCCTTGAGGAGCAATGAAAAATAGTGGTCGAATTCACTTCAATGGGGTTCTATCACGACTTGGGCTCAGATGATTGAGAAGTTTTTGTTGAAATATTTTCCATTGGCTAAAGCAACTAAGTTGAGAAATGACATCTCATCTTTTGTTCAATTTGATATTGAGACATTTTATGATACATAGGAGATATTTAAAGATTTATTGAGAAAGTGTCCTCATCATGGACTACCTTTGTGGCTCCAAGTTCAAAATTTTTACAATGGTTTGAACCCTTCAACTAGATAGATGATTGATGCAGCAACTGATGGAACATTGAATAACTAAAAACCTACCAAGGCAGTTGGGGTTTTTCATATTGATGCAATTTCTATTTTGGCAAGTAAGGTTGAAGCTCTTGGTAAGAAAATTGATGGTTTGAATTTTTCTAAACAGGTGAATATGGTAATGTAATGCCATGCGACTGGAGTAGGGATGATCAATCCAGAAGGTCTTCCCTTCAAGTTTAACATGGAGCATGAACAATTTGATTATATGGGTAATAATTCTAGACCTTAGAATAACCCTTATAGTAAAAATTATAATCCAAGATGGAGGAATCATCAGAATTTCTCTTGGGGTGTTCAAGGTAATCAAAGGTCACATGTAACAGCCTGTTTTTAGTCAAATCAGAACAGTGGTTTTAGAACCATAAATCCAAAGTCGAAATAATTATTTTATTATATATGTTTGTGTGAAATTTTGTTAAGAAATTTTATTTTTTAAGTTTTCAATTCGATAAAAATGACTAAATTGCGTAAAGTGCAAAAGTGATATTTTAATAGTTAAAGGTATTAAATAGCTATGAAATTAAATACTGGAAGTCCTTAAGTTGTAATTAGACCATTAATAAAGTAAGTGGACAAAGATGGACATGGTTATGTGAATATTAAATGTTATACATTAAGGTTAATATAGTAATTTGTAAATAACTTAAGTAAAATAATGAAAAAACATAAGGTATCATCATCTTTTCTTCATTTTCACCGAAAATAAAAAGAAGAAGAAGCCATGGAATCCATTTAGGGTTCGGTCATTCCATTGCTCAAATGTAAGTCTGTTTTTGTCTCGTTTTTAATTATTTTTGTGTTTTTGAGATTGTTGCAACTAGGTCTAGCTAGTCTAGGGACTATTTTGTAAAATTTTTAAAGATTGAGGATGTTTCCATTGATGAATAAGCATGTATTTTAGTGATTGATGATAGATTATGAATGTTTGATGATAGTTACACAACTTTTGTTAAGTGATTTTTAGTGAAAATGCAAATTAGGGATTAAATTGTGAAATGTGGAACTCTGTGGTTAAAATGTGAAATAAATGAAAAATATGGGCTGCTACAGACCTAATTGAAATTCGTCTAGCATGGGTTTGGGTGAAATTGCATGAATTTGTAATTTTATGAAATAAAGACTAAATTGTAAAAGTTGTGAAATACTTGGGGAAAAAGTGTAAAATTTCTTTATTGAGTGTTTTGGATTAAATTGAATAGAAATATTATTAAATAATCTTAATTTGATATTATATAGATCAAGAAAAATGAAGTTTAGATCTCGATTGGGGGAAAAACAAAGTACTTGACTAATTGACCTATTTCACCATTTTTTTGTGAATCAAGGTAAGTTTGTATGTAATAAGTTTCATTATAAATGTATCTTAAATGCTTTGATATTATATAAACTGTGACTACAAGACTATGGACATGTTCGACAATGATTCGACGACGATTCGGCATTTGAAATCCCAGTTGAACATTAGGAATAGATTAGGATACGAATGAAATGTCATTAGGGGTTATTGTGATTATGTGATTCGGGTGCTGGTCCTGTACGTCCTACTGGTGGCTGAGTATACCATCATGTGTTGTGGTTACTTGACAACTTGTGTGAACAGCACCGTGTAGCTATGTCTTGACTGACAACTTGTGTGAGCAGGCCCGTGGATAGCTCTAGTGTGAGCAGTATATTTGATACAAGATTGAGATAGCTTCGGTTATATATATGTGGCACTTAGGGTCCGAGTTTCTCGTGTATTCGATAGTATTCTGAATGGTTCAACCGGTAAATGAAAGATGTGATTGAGTATGAGATCGATACGAGATGGTACAAGTATGTACATGAACCGTATAAGCTTTAAATAGAAGAAACTTGTGAAGTACATGTTTAATCTTATAATTGAATATATGAAAGTTTGTTAGTTAAAGTAAGTTACATGTTGATATATTCAAATTGTTGAATTGTGCATTTATGAATAGATTGAGTTTATTTCATACGAGCTTACTAAGCTCTAAAGCTTACTTTGTTTATTTTACCGTGTTTTATAGTGAATTCAAAGCTAGGTTGGATTTAGGGATCGTTGGAGACTTCGTCACACTATCCTACTATCACTTTGGTCCTTTTGAGTTTATACTTTGGGTTATGTGGCATGTATAGGATTAAGGTTATTTTGGTTATGAGTTAATAATGATTTTGGTCATTTGAAATGGCTTGTAAATGTTAAATGTTTAGTTTTGTATATTGCCATAGGAGTTGGCTTATTTGATATGCTTGAATCATGTGTATATATATATGTATGTGCATGGCTTATATTATAAAGCTTGTGGATATAGATATGGTGGATGCTAAATGGTTGAAATTAGAGAACATATATGTTTGTGAAATTGAGCACATTGATGCATATTTGGAAGTGTATAATTAGTTGAATTTTATATGTGATTTTGGTATAAATGGTATGGTCTATTTTGTGACTTTTGTGTATTGAGAAAGGTGGTATAGAATATGTATGAATTAGGCTTGAATTGGTTGGTTTAAATGCCAAATTATGCTATGTTTTGGTGATAATTAGGTTGATGTAGGTGTGTAGAAGTTTGGGTGGCAAAATGGCTTGGTAAATAGCCTATTTTTGTCCACACGGGCAAAGACACGAGCGTGTGTTTCAGTTGTGTGTGACACATGGTCATGTACATTACCGTGTGTTCCCTGGTGTTGATTTAGAAGCCAAGTCAGTATGCTTCACATGGCCTCACGCACAGGCGTGTAACTTGGCCGTGTGGCATAAGTCAGTATACCCTACAGGTTTGGCACGGCCTACACATGGCCTGGTACACGAGCGTGTATGGCCATTTTTAGGGAACATGGGCTAGTCACAAGGGTGTGTGTGCTGGCCGTGTGACCCAAGTCAGAGAGTTACACGGGGTCAGACACAGGCCGGGACACTGCCATGTGCTCCTATTTTGAATGTCCACATGGCCTATGACACGGGCATGTCACACGGTCGTGCCACACGGGTGTGTGTTCCCTATTTTTGGGAAAATTTTCTAAGTGTTCTAAAAGTTTCTAAAGTTATCGGTTTAGTCTCGAACCACCCTGAATACATGTTTTGGGCCTCGTAGGCTCGCATTAAGGACAATATGATTGGTTGTGAATGAATTGTATTTGAATTGACTAATTGTATGAGAAACGTATGTTTAAATGTGTGATTGTTTGATAATGATCCATAACCCTATTCTGGCGTTGAATATGGTGAGGGGTGTTACATCACAACCCCTTTTAGGTTTTCAGCAACCTTATCAGCAAGAAAAGAAACCAAACCTTGAGGAGATGTTAGCTAAATTTATTTTAGTGTCCAACTCTAGATTTCAGAACACTAAGACAACTCTAAAAAATCAACAAGTATCGATTTAAGGGCTTGAAAATCAAATTGGACAACTTGCTAAACTAGTTTTAGAGAGACATCAAGGTAGCTTACCTAGTAACACTGAAACCAACCCAAAAGAGCAAGTCCACACAATCACTGTTCGAAGCATGGAAGGGTTAGTCAAGCTTGAATAGAGGTTGAATCTAGAAGCTGTTAAGAAAAATGATGGGATTGAAGAAAGCAAGAAAGAGAATAAGCCAATGGCCAGAGAATACAAACCACAAATTCCACATCCGAAAAAACTAAAAAAAGACCGCATGAATGAGCAATATGGTAAATTTTTTAAACTTTTAAAAAGATTACATATTAACTTACCTTTTGCTGAAGCCATGTCACAGAGTTATGAAATATTACCATACAAACTAGAACATTTATCTTACAAGAGAAACAATCATGCAATTTAATTAATAACATTCAATCACAAAATTTAATTATTGTAAACATACGCTTAAGGGCCTTAAATCGAGTCTATGGGCCCTAACAATAGTTTGGAAACATCTGGGATCAAATCGAAAAAAATTCAAAAATTCATACAAAACTTGAAATTTTTTTAATAGGGATCACTTGGTCGTGTGGCTAGGCCGTGTGAACATTCTAAGTCTAGACACACAGTCATGTCTGTAATAGCACATTTTTTAATGGTGTCTAAAACAGTGGTTTCAGGGCCACAAATGTAACAACCCAAAATTGACCCTAGTCGGGAAGTGGTTTCGGGACCACAAAACCGAGTCATAAAAATAATTAATTTCCATATTCTATGCTTATTATGTGTGAACATGAGTATGTGGAAGTTTCATTCTCCAATTTTGCCAATTGTATGAGAAATTATTAAATAGGGATCGATATGAGACATGGTGAAAATATGATAGGCTAATTTAAAATGGTCTATTAATGCATGTTGTGAAAATGATGGGTTTGCATGTCAAATTACCCAAAATTTGAGCTAGTGGTTGGCCATGCTATGGGTGGAAACATGTTGGGAACATGTTGGCCTAGTGAGGTATGTAGGAAAAAAATAAAATAAGGAGTATGGGTAATAAAGAAAGGAAAAACTAAAAAATGAGTGGTTGTTTCCCCCCCATTGCCGTGAGCTAAAGAAAGGAAAAGAAAAATTTTGTTCATCCTTTTTCATCCTCTTTTGATCGAAAATTCTAAGGGAGGAGGAAGGAGTTCTTGCTTCATGTTTGGTTTGGAAGAGAATTAGGAGGAAGTTTGGCCATGCATGTAACTAGATTGAGGTATGTTTGATATTATTCTTTGAGATTCATGTATATTTTAAGTTGTAAGTTTGAAATCTACCTAGCCATGGTTCAAACTTTGTTAAATGATGGAGATGATATTCGGCCATGCATGTTACATTCTTGGTTGGTATTTTGATGTTTGATGTTGTGGTGATGAGGCATGAAGATGAGTTAAGATTAGGCCTAGGTGGAGTTTGTGTTAATGCCATTGCATGCTAAATATGAAGCTTGTTAATGATGCATGTGATGGTGGATTGATGATTCTTGAATCTCTTTTTTTTTAGCATTTTTGAGTGAGCACATATGTGCATTGGTTGCTAGATGGGGAAGAATCGGCTAGCAAGTTGTGTGCTAAGGCCGAATATAATTTTTGTAGGTTAATGAGTAATGCATGTGCTAAATTGATGGAAAGGGAGAGGATGCTTTACTAGTGTATAAATGATATAAAGATTTTAGAAATTATTTTTGGTTAGGTGTATGTATGATTAGGTATATTCGGCCATATGAGTAAATATATAGATGATGTTAAATTTGATTATGTATAATGGGCCATATAGGGTACACATTGTGATATTAACTTTGATTCTCTACAATTGATCAAGTGGGTGATTAGTAAGGGTGATTGCCGAATATACTAACAAACATATGCATGTGTAATTGGATTGTAAATATTTAGCAAGGCGGTTAAACTAGTTGATTTATTGATTAAGCTGAAGGTGTTAAAGGAGGAGAATTGAGCAAAGGCAAAGAAAAGATCATCGAGTAGCCGAGTTGGAACCATCTTACCCAACACAAGTAAGTCATTAAGCATATCTTTGGTATTGATTTAAAGGATCGTAATACCTATACCATTGTGTTTAATGAGATGAAATGTATACAAATGTATATGTAAGTAGAGATGAAATTTGTCGAATGTAAAAAGGAAGTGAAGCCTATTGAGTGGCTGGTTTTCGGCACTAAGTGTGCGGGCAATAAGTGTTCACGGTCATGAGATTGGCACTAAGTGTGCGGGTTTAAATTGTACAGCACTAAGTGTGCGAGTTTAAAGTACATGGCACTAAGTGTGCGTGGTTGATTATTAAGCACTATGTGTGCGAACCCAATATATATTTTCTATAAATTATTTACATTAAGGGTGCGACCTTACCGAGTCGATTTTGGACAGCGGAAAAGGTAAGTGTGCGAACTTGAAATGCATGGCACTAAGTGTGTGAGTTTAAAGTGCATGGCACTAAGTGTGCGCGGTTGATTATTAAGCACTATGTGTGCGAACCCAATATATATTTTCTATAAATTATTTACATGAAGGGTGCGACTTTACCGAGTCAATTTTGGATAGCGGAAAAGGTAAGTACCTTGAGTTCATGGCTAATAGGCGCTATGTTTATATTTGGAGTTGAGCTTGGTAAGTTTTGAACCTATGTGACGATTATAGTTGAAGTCACGTACATAAGGTTCATTGTGGAATAGGTGAAAGTTCGTTTAATTGTATGATTATAACGAAAATAAAATGATGTATGAAAGGCCAATGTAGGACTTGGTATGAGATTGAACCATAGGGTTTAAGGAACTATGGTATAGTTTGGTATGGATGGAGTACTTAACCTCATTTCATTGTTTCCTGTTGTGATAATTTTATTAATGGATGGTTGTGGAATGCTTATGGCTTACTGAGTTATATACTCATTCGGTGTTTGCTTGTCACCTATTCTAGGTTTCTTGGACTCGTCTCTTTTTGCGTGATCGTGCCGTCGTCGAAGTCATCACACCGGCTAGCAAGTTTTGGTACTTTCTTCTTAGTCGGCTTAGGAGAACATTTCGGCATGTATAGGCTATTATGTTGTGTTTGAACTTTGGTATGTAAACTTTTAGCCATGCGAAAATGGCATAAATGTTCGGTTGGGTTTGGTTTCATAACGTTAGGTCGTAAATCTTGATAATTCGACCTTTTTATGCCATATGTCATGGTTGATTATTTTGGTGTTAAAATTCATGATATGGCAATAGTGTAGTAGGGGGATGTTTGACAATGATTAGCCTTTGGCATGGCTAGTCATGATCATAATTTGTGATATGTATGACGAATTACTAGTTAGATCAAGGAGAAATCACGAAATGGGCATAGTTGCTTTCGTAACAGATGCTGGCAGCAGCAGTGACGTGAGATTGAAAAATCACTAAAAATAGTAGAAGTGGAATAAATTGATGAATAAATTATGTATTCGAAGCTCGATGAGTCTATTTTCATATAGAGGCAACGAAAAGATCATATGAACAGTATGTTAAGAGATATTCAGGTTCTCGTGAGACAGGGCCAGAACGGTTTCTGGATTCCCTGTTCTGACTTTGGAAATTCATTATAAATTAACCAGAGACAATTAGGAGTCATACCATATATGGATAGATTCCTCTCTGAGTCTAGTTTCTATAGAAAGAAACGGCATCAGTATTGAAGCTTTGTGCAGGGAGATATCCAGGTCGTAATGCGCAAAGGTCAGTGTAGTCGATCCCTGTAACATGGGAGACTTTGACTAATAAACTGTACTAATTTGCCCAACCAAAAATTCTAGAAAAAAATATGTAGATGGGCATATGAGTCTAATTTCAGGGAAAAATCACGAAACTGATTTTCGAGTTGTGAAACTCAAGATATGATTTTTAAAGCGACTAGTACGCAGATTGGCAGTGTGTGAGAAATATTTTTATAAAGGGTTTAAAGTCTGTTAACACCTCGTGTTCGACTCCGGTGTCGGTCTCGGGTTCGGGGTGTTACATTTGATTGGTATCAGAGCTATGGTTTAGTCGGTTCTAGGACTACCATAGCACGTATGAGTCTAGCTATACATGCCGAATGTTAATGTTTAACTGTGTGATGACTTCTGACAGTTAAAATTTATGTTTTGATTAGTAAACGGATCCCGGTGTAGAGAGGACCTTGGCGGATGACATTGAAAGTGTAGCGGCTGCTCCTGAACAAGGGACACCGCCTGTTAAACCTCAGTCATCTGCGAATAATCAAGGTGAGGGGGCTAAACGAGCCTTCTTTACCATGATGAATGAGTGGGTCGCGCAGTATGCCCGAACCAATCCGGCTGTCCAACAATTCCCGAATTTGAATAATCCACCCCCGGAGCCAGTAATGCCATCAGTTACTGATCCTCTGAGGCTGAGTAAGCCACCTGTAGACTTGATTAGGAAGCGCGGGGCAGAGGAGTTCAGGGCCATAGTTACTGATGATGCTGAAAGGGCCGAGTTCTGGCTTGATAACACCATTCGGGTGTTTGATGAACTGTCATGCACACCTGATGAATGTCTAAAGTGTGCTATATCCTTGTTGCGGGTCTCAGCCTACTATTGGTGGAGGACCCTGATTTCCATAGTCCCAAACGAACGAGTAACTTGGGACTTCTTTCAGACGGAATTTCGAAAGAAATATATTAGTCAACGGTTCATTGATCAAAAGCGTAAGGAATTCTTGGAACTCAAGCAAGGCCGTATGACAGTATCTGAATACGAACATGAATTCGTAAGACTCAGTAGGTATGCCCGGGAGTGTGTAGCTGATGAGGTTGCTATGTGCAAAAGATTCGAAGAAGGATTGAATGAAGATTTAAAGCTACTAATGGGTATTTTGGAAATAAAAGAATTCGTAACACTAGTCGAACGAGCCTGCAAGGCGGAAGAACTTGGAAAGGAGAAGAAGAAGGCTGAATTTGAAGCTAGAGACTATCGTAAAAGATCGACGGGTAAAGCTCCGTTCTCAGCCGTAAAGAAGTTCAGGGAGGACACTAATAAGTCGAGGACGACTGCGGGAATTTCCATCAGAGCAAGACCATCGACGGACTCCCGAGCTACTTCCGTAGCTAGTGTGGGCAATAATCGTCTAGAGAAACCTGAATGTCCCCAATGTGGAAGACGACACATAGGTGAATGTTGGGGTAAGTCTATTAACAGGGCCTGTTACGGATGCGGTTCGAAGGACCACTTCATTAGAGATTGCACGGAGCTTGATGAGAAGAATAAGATTCAAGGTGCAAGACCTAGTGGAGTGACAACTAGAGGTAGACCACCGAGAATTTTAGGAGGTAGGGGTGGTAGTCAGAGAGGGGCCTCTGATACGGCTGTTCGAGCCGAGAACCGCACTCCTGCTAGAGTATATGCCATCCGCGCACGAGAGGAGGCATCCTCCCCTGACGTCATCACTGGTACCTTCACTCTCTTTGATACTAATGTGATTGCATTGATTGACCCTGGCTCTACTCATTCATATGTATGTGAAACCTTAGCATCCAGTAAGACTCTACCTGTTGAGTCTACTGAGTTCGTAATTCGGGTGTCAAATCCCTTGGGTCGTTACGTGCTTGTCGACAAAGTGTGTAAGAGATGTCCCCTAGTAATTCGAAGTTCTTGTTTTCCGGCGGACTTGATGCTTTTGCCGTTTGATGAATTTGACGTTATTCTTGGTTTGGATTGGTTGACCGCGCATGATGCGGTTGTGAATTGCAAAAGCAAGACTATTGATTTGAGGTGCGCAAATAACGAGATAATTCGAATTGAGTCTACGGACTTAAGGGGGTTGCCAGCTGTAATATCAGCAATGTTGGCCCAGAAATATGTAAGAAAAGGGTGCGAAGCATACCTTGCGTATGTACTTGATGACAAAGAGTTAGAAAAGAAACCCGAATTTGTGCCGGTGGTTTGTGAATACCCGGATGTTTTCCTGAAGAATTACCGGGTTTACCACCTGCTCGGGAGGTAGAGTTTGGTATTGAGCTTGTACCTGGGACTACGCCGATTTCGATAGCTCCATATCGTATGGCACCAACCGAGTTAAAAGAGTTAAAATCTCAGTTGCAAGAATTGACGGATAAAGGTTTTGCTCGACCAAGTTTCTCACCTTGGGGTGCACCAGTATTGTTCGTGAAAAGAGAAGGACGGAACCATGAGGTTGTGCATTGACTATCGTCAACTGAATAAAGTGACGATAAAGAACAAATATCCGTTGCCGCGCATCGATGATTTGTTCGACCAACTGAAGGGAGCCTCAGTGTTCTCAAAAATAGATTTGAGATCGGGCTATTATCAGTTGCGAATTCGAGATTCGGACATACCCAAAACTGCTTTCAGAACGAGGTACGGTCACTACGAGTTCTTAGTGATACCATTTGGGCTCATTAATGCCCCTGCGGTATTTATGGATTTGATGAATCGGATCTTCAGACCATATTTGGATCGGTTTGTAGTTGTGTTCATTGATGACATCTTGGTCTATTCAAGAGATGAGATCGAACATGCTGAACACTTGAGATTAGTGTTGCAAGTTTTGCGGGATAAGAAGTTATATGCTAAGTTCAGTAAGTGTGAGTTCTGGTTAAGAGAGGTTAGCTTCTTGGGTCATGTGGTATCCGCATCGGGTATTCGAGTTGACCCGAACAAAATCTCAGCCATACTTAACTGGAAACCTCCGAGAAATATTACTGAGGTTCGGAGCTTTTTGGGACTCGCCGGTTATTACCGACGATTTGTCAAAGGTTTCTCGATGATAGCCACACCAATGACGAAGCTACTTCAAAAGGATGCTAAGTTCGAATGGACGGAGAAATGTCAGAAAGGCTTCGATCAACTGAAAACTCATTTGACTGAAGCTCCAATTTTAGTGCAACCCGAATCAGGCAAAGAGTTTGTCATTTATAGTGACGCATCCCTACTCGGGTTGGGTTGCGTATTGATGCAAGAAGGTCGAGTTGTGGCCTATGCGTCGAGACAATTGAAGCCACACGAGAGAAATTATCCAACCCATGATCTCGAGCTAGCCGCCATCGTATTTGCTTTGAAAATATGGCGACATTATTTGTTTGGCGAAAAGTGCCATGTATTTTCGGATCACAAAAGTCTCAAATATTTGATGACTCAAAGAGACTTAAATCTGCGACAAAGACGTTGGCTTGAGTTGTTGAAAGATTACGAGCTTGTCATTGATTACCACCCGGGAAAGGCTAATGTGGTTGTGGACGCCTTAAGCCGGGAATCTTTGTTTGCTTTACGAGTGATGAATGTGCACTTGTCTGTTCTACCCGACAATGTGTTAGTAGCTGAATTAAAGGCCAAACCATCATTGATTCATCAAATTCGTGAAGCTCAGAAAGTCGACGATGAATTGGTTGCAAAACGGGCTGAATGTATTTCGAATATGGAATCCGAATTTCAAATTGATGAGGACGATTGTTTGAGGTTCAGAAGTCGTTTGTGTGTTCCAAGAAATTCGGAACTCATTTCGATGATTCTGAACGAAGCCCATTGTAGCCGAATGTCAATTCACCCGGGGAGTACGAAAATGTACAACGATTTGAAACGACGGTTTTGGTGGCATGGTATGAAACGGGACATCTCCGACTTTGTTTCGAGATGTTTAATATGTCAACAAGTGAAAGCGGAACATCAAGTGCCGTCAGGATTACTTCAGCCGATCCTGATACCCGAGTGGAAATGGGATCGAGTCACAATGGACTTTGTGTCCGGACTACCATTGTCAACAAGTAAGAAGGATGCAATTTGGGTTGTTGTTGATAGACTGACTAAGTCGGCTCACTTTATCCCCGTGCGTACAGATTTTTCATTGGATAAACTAGCCGAATTGTATGTTTCTCAGATTGTGAGATTACATGGAGTACCTATTTCTATCGTGTCGGATAGAGATCCGAGATTCACCTCGCGATTTTGGAAGAAATTGCAAGAAGCTTTGGGTACCAAGCTGCATTTTAGCACCGCTTTTCATCCCCAAACCGATGGTCAATCCGAGCGGATAATTCAGATACTCGAGGATATGCTGAGATGCTGCATCCTTGAGTTTAGTGGTTCATGGGAACGGTATGTACCTTTGATTGAATTCGCTTACAACAATAGTTTTCAATCAAGTATTAAGATGGCACCTTACGAGGCTTTGTACGATCGTAAATGCCGTACACCATTGTTTTGGACCGAGCTCGGTGAAAGTAAAATTTTCGGAGTTGATTTGATTAAAGATGCCGAACAGAAAGTAAAGGTAATCCGTGAAAGTCTGAAGGCAGCCACAGATCGTCAGAAATCGTATGCGGACTTGAAACGAAAGGACATTGAATATCAGGTGGGAGATAAAGTGTTCCTTAAAGTTTCGCCTTGGAAAAAGGTACTCAGGTTTGGCCGTAAGGGCAAGTTGAGCCCGAGATTCATTGGGCCGTACAAAATCTCCGAACGAGTTGGTCCGGTTGCGTATAGATTGATTTTGCCCCCTGAGCTTGAAAAGATTCACGACGTCTTTCATGTTTCGATGCTTCGACGCTATCGATCTGATCCATCGCATATAATTAGCCCATCAGAGGTTGAAATTCAAGCCGATATGAGTTATGAAGAAGAACCGATACGTATCCTAGCTCGTGAAGTGAAGGAGTTGCGAAACAAAAGGGTTCCGTTAGTGAAGGTGTTATGGCTCAAACATGGGATCGAGGAAGCTACTTGGGAAACCGAGAGCTCGATGAAAGAACGATACCCAAACCTATTTACCGATAAGATTTTCGGGGACGAAAATTTCTTAAGTGGGGGAGAGTTGTAACAGCCCAAAATTGACCCTAGCCGGGAAGTGGTTTCGGGACCACAAAACCGAGTCATAAAAATAATTAATTTCCATATTCTATGCTTATTATGTGTGTACATGAGTATGTGGAAGTTTCATTCTCCAATTTTGCCAATTGTATGAGAAATTATTAAATAGGGATCGATATGAGACATGGTGAAAATATGATAGGCTAATTTAAAATGGTCTATTAATGCATGTTGTGAAAATGATGGGTTTGCATGTCAAATTACCCAAAATTTGAGCTAGTGGTTGGCCATGCTATGGGTGGAAACATGTTGGGAACATGTTGGCCTAGTGAGGTATGTAGGAAAAAATAAAATAAGGAGTATGGGTAATAAAGAAAGGAAAAACAAAAAAATGAGTGGTTGTTCCCCCCCATTGCCGTGAGCTAAAGAAAGGAAAAGAAAAATTTTGTTCATCCTTTTTCATCCTCTTTTGACCGAAAATTCTAAGGGAGGAGGAAGGAGTTCTTGCTTCATGTTTGGTTTGGAAGAGAATTAGGAGGAAGTTTGGCCATGCATGTAACTAGATTGAGGTATGTTTGATATTATTCTTTGAGATTCATGTATATTTTAAGTTGTAAGTTTGAAATCTACCTAGCCATGGTTCAAACTTTGTTAAATGATGGAGATGATATTCGGCCATGCATGTTACATTCTTGGTTGGTATTTTGATGTTTGATGTTGTGGTGATGAGGCATGAAGATGAGTTAAGATTAGGCCTAGGTGGAGTTTGTGTTAATGCCATTGCATGCTAAATATGAAGCTTGTTAATGATGCATGTGATGGTGGATTGATGATTCTTGAATCTTTTTTTTTAGCATTTTTGAGTGAGCACATATGTGCATTGGTTGCTAGATGGGGAAGAATCGGCTAGCAAGTTGTGTGCTAAGGCCGAATATAATTTTTGTAGGTTAATGAGTAATGCATGTGCTAAATTGATGGAAAGGGAGAGGATGCTTTACTAGTGTATAAATGATATAAAGATTTTAGAAATTATTTTTGGTTAGGTGTATGTATGATTAGGTATATTCGGCCATATGAGTAAATATATAGATGATGTTAAATTTGATTATGTATAATGGGCCATATAGGGTACACATTGTGATATTAACTTTGATTCTCTACAATTGATCAAGTGGGTGATTAGTAAGGGTGATTGTCGAATATACTAACATACATATGCATGTGTAATTGGATTGTAAATATTTAGCAAGGCGGTTAAACTAGTTGATTTATTGATTAAGCTCAAGGAGTTAAAGGAGGAGAATCGAGCAAAGGCAAAGAAAAGATCATCGAGTAGCCGAGTTGGAACCATCTTACCCAACACAAGTAAGTCATTAAGCATATCTTTGGTATTGATTTAAAGGATCGTAATACCTATACCATTGTGTTTAATGAGATGAAATGTATACAAATGTATATGTAAGTAGAGATGAAATTTGTCGAATGTAAAAAGGAAGTGAAGCCTATTGAGTGGCTGGTTTTCGGCACTAAGTGTGCGGGCAATAAGTGTTCACGGTCATGAGATTGGCACTAAGTGTGCGGGTTTAAATTGTACAGCACTAAGTGTGCGAGTTTAAAGTACATGGCACTAAGTGTGCATGGTTGATTATTAAGCACTATGTGTGCGAACCCAATATATATTTTCTATATATTATTTACATTAAGGGTGCGACCTTACCGAGTCGATTTTGGACAGCGGAAAAGGTAAGTGTGCGAACTTGAAATGCATGGCACTAAGTGTGTGAGTTTAAAGTGCATGGCACTAAGTGTGCGCGGTTGATTATTAAGCACTATGTGTGCGAACCCAATATATATTTTCTATAAATTATTTACATGAAGGGTGCGACTTTACCGAGTCAATTTTGGACAGCGGAAAAGGTAAGTACCTTGAGTTCATGGCTAATAGGCGCTATGTTTATATTTGGAGTTGAGCTTGGTAAGTTTTGAACCTATGTGACGATTATAGTTGAATTCACGTACATAAGGTTCATTGTGGAATAGGTGAAAGTTCGTTTAATTGTATGATTATAACGAAAATAAAATGATGTATGAAAGGCCAATGTAGGACTTGGTATGAGATTGAACCATAGGGTTTAAGGAACTATGGTATAGTTTGGTATGGATGGAGTACTTAACCTCATTTCATTGTTTCCTGTTGTGATAATTTTATTAATGGATGGTTGTGGAATGCTTATGGCTTACTGAGTTATATACTCATTCGGTGTTTGCTTGTCACCTATTCTAGGTTTCTTGGACTCGTCTCTTTTTGCGTGATCGTGCCGTCGTCGAAGTCATCACACCGGCTAGCAAGTTTTGGTACTTTCTTCTTAGTCGGCTTAGGAGAACATTTCGGCATGTATAGGCTATTATGTTGTGTTTGAACTTTGGTATGTAAACTTTTAGCCATGCGAAAATGGCATAAATGTTCGGTTGGGTTTGGTTTCATAACGTTAGGTCGTAAATCTTGATAATTCGACCTTTTTATGCCATATGACATGGTTGATTATTTTGGTGTTAAAATTCATGATATGGCAATAGTGTAGTAGGGGGATGTTTGACAATGATTAGCATTTGGCATGGCTAGTCATGATCATAATTTGTGATATGTATGACGAATTACTAGTTAGATCAAGGAGAAATCACGAAATGGGCATAGTTGCTTTCATAACAGATGCTGGCAGCAGCAGTGACGTGAGATTGAAAAATCACTAAAAATAGTAGGAGTGGAATAAATTGATGAATAAATTATGTATTCGAAGCTCGATGAGTCTATTTTCATATAGAAGCAACGAAAAGATCATATGGCCAGTATGTTAAGAGATATTCAGGTTCTCTTGAGATAGGGCCAGAACAGTTTCTGGATTCCCTGTTCCGACTTTGGAAATTCATTATAAATTAACCAGAGACAATTAGGAGTCATACCATATATGGATAGATTCCTCTCTGAGTCTAGTTTCTATAGAAAGAAACTGCATCAGTATTGAAGCTCTGTGCAGGGAGATATCCAGGTCGTAATGCGCAAAGGTCAGTGTAGTCGATCCCTGTAACATGGGAGACTTTGACTAATAAAATGTACTAATTTGCCCAACCAAAAATTCTAGAAAAAAATATGTAGATGGGCATATGAGTCTAGTTTCAGGGAAAAATCACGAAACTGATTTTCGAGTTATGAAACTCAAGATATGATTTTTAAAGCGACTAGTACGCAGATTGGCAGTGTCTGAGAAATATTTTTATAAAGGGTTTAAAGTCTGTTAACACCTCGTGTTCGACTCCGGTGTCGGTCTCGGGTTCGGGGTGTTACAACAAATCCAAAGAGTAAGTTCGTAAATATTATTACATAATATTTACGAGTCAAATATAGTGTAATAATAAAAATTTGATTTAATGATTTATATTAAATGAGAGAATAATTAGGTTTAAGCGGTATGTCCCTAAAGTCAAGTGGTTTTAGAAAATAAGGTATCGGGACCTGATTTCTATAAATCGAGCTGTAAATATTTATAAAATATTTATGAAGTGTTATTAAGGTCGTATTAAAATTTGGTTAAGAAATTTTAACGCTTAAATTGTCAATTAAATGAAAAGGACTAAATTGGAAAATGTGCAAAAGTTAATCACTATAGGTTTATTTGCATTAAATTGATTTACCACATGGATTAAGGGTTTAAATTGGTAAATTTTCCAAGATTAAATATAGTGGATGGATGTGGTATGGTTTTTAGTGAAATTTTAATTATTTTTAATGGTTAATTTTGTAATTTGATAAATTAGTAATTAAAATAAAAGATGACAAAACATATTACTATCATCTTCTTCCCCCCTTTTTTTTTGAAACCATATATCTATGGTGAAGCATAAAGAACATTTGAACAAGCTATATTAGGGTGCATGTAAGTGAAATTTTGTCTCGTTTTTAGTAATTTTAATGTATTTGAGCTCGTATTAGCTTAATCTAGCTAACCTGAGGGGTCAATTTGTTAAATTTTTAAATGTTTAGAATTTTTCCATGGATGAATTTGTTATTTTCTTGAAATTTTATGATAGATTATTAAGCTTGGTTGTTAAATATAAGTATTTTGTTAAGTAATTTTTGATGATTTTCAAGTTTAGGGACTGATTTATGAAAATGGTAAAATTTAAGGAAATTATCGTAAATTGTGGATAAATATGGGCTGTTATAAGATTAGGTAAAAATCAGCTAGCATGATTTATGGTTAACAATGGTGAAACTTCAAGTTTCGGGTTTAGGGACTAAATTGCAGAAAAGGTAAATTTTGAGGGCAATTTTGTGAATTTTTATTATGAAGGGTTAAATGCTAAATTAATTATTTAAAATGGTGGAATGGAATTAATTGAATAAAATATTTATTTAGACCAAGAAACGACTAAAATGGACACTAATTACGGGAAAACCGAAATAGCAGATTAGTCGTTGGATCACGTTAGGGCATCGTTTTGGTATAGGTAAGTTCGTATAGAGTTAAATTATTTTTATATGATGTTTTAAATGAGTTACTATGTATAGTTAAGTGAATTATGATCTTGATTTGATAATTGATATTATGGATATTGTTGGAAGGTTAGTTGATTTAAAGTTATAATGAAATTGAACTAAAAGATTTGAGATGTAAAAGTCCAATTTGAACCTTGTGAATACTTAGGATATAAATGACATATCATTAGGGTTATACTATTTTGGGTGCTAGTCTTCACTGTCCTACCAATGACTGAAGTCCTGCATTTATTACGAATACTCCATAACTCGTGTAAGCAACATCCTGTAGCTAATATTCTGACCCATAGCTCGTGTGAGCGGCTCATTTCACAACTCGTGTGAGCACTAAGGGAAAAGAAATGTTACAGTTAAATGAAGAGGCACACTATGTGTGAGCATTCCTGAGTATCCAATGTTATTCTATATGATTCAACGGGTAAGTAAAGGTTAATGGAAAGGCATGTATAAAATTTAATGTTACTAATGTTTATATGATAGGAAAATGTGAATATGCATATACAATGTGAGAATGGTTGATAATTTATTGAGTGATAGATGAAATATTCAAGGAATTTATTTCTTAATATACAATCTGTTTTATAGATGTATTGTTTACTTACTATCTATTAACCATATGATTTCAATGGAAAGTATGTGTAAAGGACATATGTATAGTTGATGGATTATGGATGAAGCCTAAATGTTTATCATGTATATGCCATGAGTTACCTAGGATTTATATGTAACGATATATTTACTAACCTTATGAGGTGATGTGTATTGGAAAGGAAGTTTGGCATACGACTTGATGAAAGTAGGTATGGTTGTTTAATTTAATATGATTGGTAAGTTAAGTTTCACCTATAAGAATTTACTAAGCATTAAATGCTTATGTAATCATTTTCTCTGTCTTGTAGATTATCGAGAAGATCAGCCGGTTGGAATCTCGTCAAAGTATTGTCACACTATCTATTTGACATATTGGTATTTACTGTTATTTTGGTTAATGGTTATAACTGGCATGTAATAGGGTTGAAGGATTGTTCAAGTGAAATTTGACTGTCTTGAGTTGTGCCAAGCTTGTTGTGGTTAATAAGGTAAATGTTGGCATGAATAATAGTTGCAAATATAGGTGAATGAATCCTCCTACATATTCCATAGGTTCTAGATAGTATATGGTATGATGCCATGTTTTGGAATGGTTATTTTGATCATGTTTATGTACTTGGAATATATGGTCCTTTTTTATATGTTTGTGATGGCATGTAAATGGTCATATGTGATATCATTTGGTAGATAACTGAACTAGGTTCTATGCTTAAAATGTGGTTATATTACTTTGATTTGATCATTGAAGTTTTAATATGAATGTAGTGCCTTTGAATGACATATTTCTTAGATGAAATAGGTTGTTTATAAGTGTTTGAATAATGTTAAGGTCAATTGAATGTGCGCAGAAATAGGATGGATGGTTAGGTGTGTTTTTGTCTTGGAGTGGCTTGAGTTAAGGTCAAATTATAGAGCACATGGCTTGGGACACGGGCTGTCACGGCCATGTAACACATACTGCCTGGCTACACGACCGTGTGTCATTTGTAAATTCTTAGTGTTTTAAGTTAGTGAGTTACACGACCTAACACTGTAACACCCCTAACCTGTATCCGTCACCAAAATAGGGTTACGGAGCATTACCGTAAAATTATAACTTAAAACATTAATTTCCAAACATTAGATAAACTATAGCATAATTCATTCAAATACATGCATTTCGTTCCTTATTCGAGTCCTCGAGGCCTTAAAAAAACTTTAAAAATGATTCAAGACTAAATCAGAACATATGAAACCTTAAGGAAAAAGTTGGAAAATTTCACATTGCAGGGGTCACATGGCCGTGTAGCTAGGCCATGTAACATTCAAAATAGGGATACACAGCTGTGTTCCAGCCAATGTTCGTGCCTATGTACCTTTCTGACTTGGGTCACCTGACCAAGCCACACGCTCATGTGCCAGGTCGTGTAACTCTCGAAATACCACCTTTAAAACCTACAGGGGACACACGACTCAGACACACGCCCGTGTCATAGGCCGTGTGGATAGGAAATAGGTCAAATTCAAGCCATTTCTTTCATCCAATTCAAGCATACACCTACAAGCCATTTGCACATTTAATCAAACCTTAAACATACTTAAAACATGCATAATAAAACCAAATTAAAAGGTCATTTATCCATAGAACCAATATGCCAAAAGGCACCTCAAACACAATGTATCAAACATACCTAAACATGTGCATATTTAAGCATTCCTAAACTAACTTATTTCCATACCAAATCATATCACAATTTACACATTTCAACTATACCATACTAGATTTATGCCATGTCCAAGTAACATTACCATTTGAACCATTTCTCACATGTATCAAAACCATATAAATGACACAAATCTAGCAAGTTCCAAATCGTACCAATAACCAATATATATGCATACCATATTTCAATCATACACATCTATTCAAAACCTTTCCAAAACATATCATAACTTGACCATGTTGAGATCAATTCATCACCTATCACTTTGACCATTCAAACATACATTATCACAGTGTCATAACAACACACATCAACAAGGCATCAAAAGTACCAAGATTAAATCAACCAAAATGACATATACATGCCAAAATCATCAACTAACTTGAACCACAAGTCTACTTATACATGCCATTATAACCTTGATCAAGACATCAAAATCTACCGATATAAGTTTTGGATAGAATGACAGATATCCGACGAGCTTCCAAACCGATCGAGCTTCCGATAATTTGTAAAGTAAGAAAAAGATAACCACGTAACCAATGGATGCTTAGTAAGCTCCTAGAACATGAAACATATCTTATCACTTCAATATTATAATACATAGGTTAACTAAATATAGTATAAACCTATTGAACACCATTCAACTCACAATTGGGTATATTCATCAACATCGCATATACTTTTCATATAAAACATATTGGGATTTATAAGACGTAATACATAATCATCAACCTTTTCATAGTATTATGAATCATTCTATTTACTTACTTTCCCTTCCATTCCAAATGCTTAGCATAAGCCTAATCAACATTATCATTTCACGAATTAGTGTATTTATCCATGACATTGGTAAATTTTTCCATAGCATAAATAGACTTCTCACGTATAAGTACATCATTTATCACATCAAACCTTTTATAACATCATAATACATCTCAGTTATGAACTTACCGTTTCATTCCCTTTTCTTACCCATTTCATATGCATAGTACAAGCATAAGCATAAACATCAATCACAACCATAAGCTTGGCACAAGCCTAAGCACATCAATAGCACATGTTAGTTCATTTAAACATAAATCATATGAATTTAATAAGGATAACCATTATACTTGAGCATGATTCAATTGGATTTATCATCCATAATAACATAACATGCTTTTCATGTATCTCACCATTTCAATGTACTTCATAAATACATGTCTTAGTTCATATTGAACACATATCTTTCTTTTCCTTTTTCATGCCCATTGAACCGTTTAAAATATCATTGGATACACGGGATATCTTACACTAAGTGTGCTAACATATAACTATAACATTTTCTTTCCTTTATATCATTCCTTACACGAGCTGTGAAATAGGTCTGCTCACGCGAGTTGTGGGTTAGAATGTAAGCTATACGATGCTCTTCACACGAGCTGTGGAGTATCTACAACAAATGCCGAACCTCAGCCATCGGTAGGACATTTAGAACCTGCACCAAAAAACATGATAACCCTAATGACATGTCATTTGTATCCTACGAATTCCTAAGGTTCAAACGAGGCTCGATAGTCTTCGAAACGTTGTTGAATTTCCATAGTTTCTTTACATGATAATTTGCATAATAACATATATATATATTGGATCATTTACATTAGAACAACACATTAAAGAATCAATTTAATCAACATTTAAGTGATTATAGTTCATACAAACTTTCCTGGCTAAATTGCATAAATGTCAAAGTACATGAGCTTTTTGGTAATTTTCCATTCTCCTCGATTTTTCACTCGATATTGATATAAATTAATAATTTCATTCAATTTATTAATTTCGATAGTAAAATATTTTATTTTATGCAATTTAGTCAATTTTTACATTTTTATAAAATTTTCCCTAACATTTTCCTTTTATTCAATTTAGTCTCTAAGCCTAAACCATGCAAATTAACCATTTTTATTGCAAATTCATAATATGTGAATATTGTTTGCTTCCATTTTAGCCTATTTTTGCAGCAATTTCACATGAAATCGTTGAACTATTGCTATTTCAACAATTTAGTCTCTAATCGGTAAATTCATCAAAAATCACTTAATAAAATACTTATAAATAAAAAATAATACCTCAAATTCACCATTTAACATCTAAAATCACAAAGATTCATCAATGGCAACATTCAAAATTTTTAACAGTTTCAAAATCAAAGGTACGGGTTAGCTGGACCTAGTTGCAACGACTTCAAAAACATAAAAATTATTAGAAACAGGTGAAAACAGACTCATGTGCATCCATTGAAGCTTGGCCGAAGCTTGGAGCTTCTCCCATTTTTTGTTTCAACTAAAATGGTGAAATAGATGAATGCATCATCTTTTATTTTCTTTTTCTTATTTTATTAACATTATAACATAATATAATGTTTTTATAATTTAATAAACATCATTTTTTTAACTAATCCCACTAACCATCAACTAACATAAGAATGGGTAATTTACCCATTAAGGCCATCCATAATTCTTTAATCAATTAACACATTTAAACTAATAGCAATTGACATTTTTAACTTTTACAATTTAGTCCTTCTTACTTAATTAACTATCGAAACATTAAAATTTCTTAACGTGTAACGCCCTAAATTAGGGCCTAGAAGGAGTGGTCCTTGAGCAGAGGAACAATGAGAAGGCTTGACGTAAGTAGTTATTTGTGCAATAAATGACAGAAATAAATGCCTGCTTCAGTGGCTAAGTGTCCTAGGAGTGTTGGAGAAGTCTTGGGTTCAAATCTAGGCTCTAGAAAAATTTTAGTTTTTCCTCTTAAGTGAATCTAGACACTAGCACATAGGTCTTATAGTTAATTATGGACGATTTTTATCACAAAAGGAGTCTGTGGTGTGGTGGCAAGGTGGCGTGTAGAGTAACCTTGAGGTCTGAGGTTCAAGTGCTGGCGCAGCATAAAAGAAGTATTTATTTTGCTACATGGGACGACTGGTATTTGAGTTAGGTGGGGGCTCTATGTTTGAATGGGTCTTGAGGGATTTGAATGGGTTGTTGGAGGAGTAAATTAAGGAAGGGGATGAAAAGGAAATCAGGGAGTGGATTATGAAGTGATTTATGGAGGAAAAATAGGAAATTTGAAGGGGGAGGAGAGTGTTATGCCAAATTTGGTCTTTAAGCATTGGGGGAAATCAGTTTTGGGCATTTTTTCTGGGAGTCGTGTTCGTTAAGGGTCATTTAGGGGTCTCTTGGTTTTCTTTTTTCTGACATTTCAAGCCATTTTCTCCTCATTTTCGGTTTTTACCTTTTTTCATTGAGGTTCTTTCTACTCTTTATTTTTCGAAGCCGAATAACTGTAATTTTTCTGTTCGGGTACCTTTTCGGTTCTGGTTGTTACGATTTTCCTTTCTCCACTTATCATTTTGTGCTTAAGTCGATTACCTTAGTGCTTTTGGGTTCGATTTTGGCAAACATTCCTTGACTTCTTTTTCTACTTTTTCCCTCTTTTTCTTTTGGCCGATTCTTGGCTTCTTTCCCACTCTGTTTCTTTCGATTTTTGGGTAATGTTTCTTTCTCTCTTCTATTGCCAATTCTCTTTTATCTCTTTCAACACTAGTTGAATACCCCCTATCCTCTGCTCTTAATTTTATGAAACTGGCCGAATTCTTCATACCCCTTTCATGGTTGTTTTGACTGGGTAAGTGTTCTTTAATCTAGCCGTGCAGTACCCTTACTTTGTCTCTCTCTATATCGATAGTTATTGCCTTCTTTTGATAACTTCTTTTCTATGCCGATTTTGATAGGAGAATGATTGTCCCATCTGGTACCTCGATTTAAAGGTATACTTTTGGGTGTGCCATTACAGGTCGAATACCTCTTTTAGCCTTTCGTAGTACCACATTTCTGTAAGTTGCTTTGCACTTGGTTCAAGTTACTTATGCATATGTTAATGGTTAATAGGTCCGTTTGAACGCAGGTATTTATCAAGGAGTTGTTATCCGATTTCGTCAACAGTTTTAGTGGGTTAGACCAGATTCATTCAATCAAGGTTTTGTGCTCGAGGGTTTCTGCGCCTTTTCGTTAGCAAGGTGTGTAACTGTACACCGAATCCTATGACTGTAGATCAGCAAAATGCTAAAAAGCCAGAAATATGGTGTATAATGCCACACGAGCGTACGATCACGCGTGTGGCGAATCGAGCTCACGGAACATGGGCGTACGACGAGGAAGGTCACCATGAGCGAATTTGTGGGCTTACGCCGTAGTAGGCTACTTGGGCCATGAAATGGGCGAATAGGCCCATGGGCCCGCTTGTGTCAAATCAACTGTTAGGTGGTATATGGTTGGGCTTGTCATGTCACATACATGGCATAGGCCGTTTTGGGCCACGTTGGGCCGGACTGGGCCGTGTGGGCCCACACGGATAAAATGTATGTTATGTGGTAAGTTTTGGACTAGGCTACGTCGTTCGTGCAGCCGTGAATAATTCTGGTTTAAATAGGCTGTATGGGCCTAATGGGCTCGTGGGCCTGCGTGGTTAAATTTCACTGTTAAGTGGGAAGAAGATAGACTTGTCATGTCGCACACATGACCTAGGTTGTTTTAGGCCTCGATGGGTCGTGTGGGCCCAATGGGCTCGTGGGCCCACACGGATAAAAACTACGGTAAGTGACTATTAATGAACGGGGCTATGGTGTACATATAGCCGTATCCAAATTTAGGCTAAATTGGCCACACGAGCGTGTGGGCCCACTTGGGCCGAGTAATTGGCCTTAGGCCCACTTGCAGTGTTATGTCTGTTTAGGTTACTTAAGTCGCTTGAGGCGACGATGGACCTTCTGTTGGGTCGGTAAGACCTCGGTTTGTAAAATTATCGAAATACCCCAGGTTTGTAAAATTATTGAAATACCCTCAATTTGTAAAATTATCAAAATACCCCCAGTTTGTAAAATTACTAAAATACTCGCAAATTGTAAAATTATTGAAATACCCCCAGTTTGTAAAATTACTGAAATACCCTTGTAGTGTAAAATTACCGAAATACCCCTGTAGGGTAAAATGACTATTTTGCCGTTGTGGGTAAATGACAAGCCTAGATTGTGAATTTGACTGATTGGACTATGATTGTATGACTGTGTTTTAACTAACTTGACTGTGGTTGTAAAACTGATACATTTTTAATATATGTTTAAATGACTGTTATTGAGCATGGCCATTCTGCTTACACATGTGATGATTGAGCATGACAAACACGACATATTGCATGGGGTTGGGACATTGATATGGACAAAGTACTGTTTTGATAAGGTCACATGGGTCGCATGACACGACTGTGGATCCAGTATTGATCTGTTAAGGTCACATAGGTCGCACAAGACGACTATGGACTGACAGACGGCATAAAGCCACGTAATCTTGACTATGGCTTTGTGCCAAATGTATTTACCAGTGGCTATGTGCCTAACATACGTACTGATGACTCTGTGTCGATCATATTTACCCAAGGCTGTGTGTCGATTATATTACAGTCGCTGATGGCTATGTGCCAAACATAATACAGTTATCGATGGCTAGAGCCGCATATATTCTAGCAGCTTTGTTGCAATTTCGGTTAGTGTCGTTATCGGTGCTAACATTGGTGTGTTGGCTGGGTGGGTCGATTTTATCCTCACATAAGTATAGGGTTGGTACGGGTGGTGTGTTGGCTGGATCGGGAGGGATGCATCCTCATACTATTGCATATCTGGTTATGAGATCTGTCATTGTATTGGGCTCAAGCCCACTTGTTCTATTATTGGTTTGGGCTAGGCCCAATTGATTCTGTTATGGGCTGTGACCCAAATGATATTGTAGTAGGCTTCGGCCCACGTATGCTCTGAACTGGACTGTACTATTATTGTTAAAGGGTTCGGGCCTAGACTATTTCTGTTTTTGTTTTGGTAAACTGACTGTTACCCTAGTAAGGGGATTACACACTGAGTTTTCAAAAACTCACCCTGTTTATTAACTACGAAGGTAATCCCCAGCATTAGGAGGACCGATGCTGCGACGGACTCAGAGATGGCCACACGTCTGCCTTTGGACTTTATTTATGTTTTAGATTCCGTTTTGGGTTTTCAACTTTTGTAATAAGGCCTCTTAAAGTTTCTGGATTTTAACTTTGGGTTTTATTTACTTTGATTTATAACTGTTTTTAAACAACTCTACGTTTCCCCAACATTTTCAAAACGGTTTTGCAACTTAGTTTTTTGACTTCATGTTTTTGTAAATCAGTTACTTTTAAAATTAACTTCCGCAACTTAAAAGAAATTTTAGGAATAGAATTAATAACTTTTCAATGTACAACTTTATAAAATAAACTAACGTAACTGGGATTTTACTCAAGTTTTCAAACAAGAAGGGTTTTCAATGAAAACATGGTTTTCAAAAAACACTTCAATATGACACATCAGATTCGGGCTTAACTTCTAGGCCGGGTTTGGGGTGTTACATAACGAAACTTTAATACAACCTTAATAACACTCCGTAAATATTTATAGAAATATTTATGGCTCGGTTTATAGAAATGAGGTCTTCATACCTCATTTTCTAATACAACTTGACTTTAAGGTCTTACCAGTTGAACTTAATTAATCATTTATAAAACATAAATTAACATATCAAAAACCTTTTTAAAACCATATTTGACTCGTAAATATGAAACAATAATATTTACAAACTCATCGAATTTGTGGCCTCGAAACCATTGTTTCCGACACCACTGAAAAATAGATTGTTACAAACACACGACCTTGTATAGCAGTCAGAGAGTTACAAGGGTGGAGACACGGGCTGGGACACAGCCATGTGTCCCTTTGTTTGATTGTTACACGGCCTGGGTTATGTCACACAACCGTGTAACCCCTGTTTTCAATTTTTGCATCTTTTTCCCAAATCTTCTGAATTGTTTCAAATTAGTTTTGAATTGTTTTTAAACTATTTTTAGGGCCTCGAAGGCTTGAAGTAGGTCCCAAATGCATATGTCTGCTAGGTTTTTGATGAGATTTATTTAATTAGCTTTAAATGATTTTATTGAGATGTTTTGATGTTATATGTTGTTTTGATTGTTTGGTAATCCTCTGTAACCCTAATCTGGTGACGGAGACAGGTTAGGATGTTATAGTGTCCTAACCCGTGTGTCCAACCATGTGGGTATTCGAAATAGGGCCAGTAACGCCCCAAAAATCTCGAAATCTCGAACTTTCATTTTTTTTTATTTTGATAAAAAATTGTGTTTAACATTCCTAGTCAAGTGTTAATTATGTGATAGTAGGTCTTGGTTAAGGTTTGAGTTTGAACTTAGGGGTGAAGGAAATTTTGGTTTAATTATTAAAAGAACCATGTTGGCAAGTAGGTTGGCTTTTAAATAAATGAAGAAAGATTGGACACAAGAAAGCCTTGTGGTAGAGTGGCAAGTGGCGTCACATGCAAGGCAAGAAGGTAAGGGGTTCGAATCCCTCCTTGCTTAAAGGAAGGATTTATTTTTACTTAAGGGATGGATAGTGGTGGCGTTGAATGTGAACTCTGTAGGGATTGATAAGAGGAGAAATTTGAGGAAGGGATTAAGAGGTTATCAGGGAGAAAAATTAGGAGATAAGGAATGTAAAGAGGTGGAGTCGAATTGGGAATTAGGGGATAGGAAATTCGGTTGGAGGCAATATATAGATGCCGAATGTGAGGTTGATAGGCTAATGCCGAATTCTCCCTCACCTTGTTGCAAGAAGACACCTTTTTCTGCAAAGATCTAAAAGCCAAAAATCCCTTGTTCTTCCTTCTTTTTCTTTGTCCCAATTCTCCATTCTTATCTACTCAAAGTTCTCTTTTTGATTCACCTTTGGTTTTAAACGATTGCTACTTTTCTTTGTGTCGAATAACCTTTTTCACCATACAAGTTTCAAGAGCGGAATATCCTCTGTGCTGCCACTACCCTTTCCACTCGATCAATTCTAATGTAAGTGCTTTGTTCTCTCAATCGGTTTTGCGAGTATAGATTGCTCTGACCCTCACTTCTTCTAATCAAATTTGGTAGGATTAGTATCAAATCCCAGTCTTTTGGATCCCTGCCGATTTACTCCTTAGGTGTGAGATATTGGTAAGTGTTCTTCACTTCGGTAAAGGTTGGCCGAATAGGCTTTAGTAGTAAAGGGTGACATATGATGGATACAAGTCACCCAATATGTTTTTAACGATAAAGGTTAATGTAGATCTGGGAAGTACTCGTGATTAGTGATCAAGGAAAAGTTATTAAGACTTGGTGTTTTAGGCAAGGTTAATAAGAGACTTCGGCTTTTAGTAAAGTATTCGATAAGTATATGTGAGTAAACATTGAGTGATATTGATTGTAGGTTCGTGGTAAGGGGGATCGCAGCACGCTTTATTACCAGGTGTGTACATACACTGCACACACACAAGTAGATCGCAAATCCTGAAATGCCGAAAAGCCAAAAGTTTGGCTACAGTAGTCTTGCGAGTGCGCGAACACTCGTAAGGGGGAAACCGATAGGTTATCTGAAGCCCCATGGGTGATTCCATGGACTTGGGCCGTGTTTTGGCCAACCAGGCCAGAATGGGCTAAGTGGGCCCATGGGCTGTTGGGCTCATAATAGGCAAAATTGACAACTTAATGTTAAGTGATGGAAATTATATGAAAGCATGTATATGAATGTGATTTGTGCCTAATGGGCCGTATGAATGTGATTTGGGCCTAATGGGCCATACGAATGTGATTTAGGCCAAATGGGCTATATGAATGAGATTAGCCTAGTGGGCCATATGCATGTATGTAGACTCGTTTGGGCTCTGTAAGGGGTTTTCGGCCTAGTATCTGATAACTATTTAATTGACATAAAACTTAATTAATTAATTGTGACCATGGACGAGTCATAAGGTTAAGGTGTGGTAATGGGTGTCTAGGATTGGATCTAGGAAGAGCTTGGTACTTAAGCGGTCTTAATGACTCACCTTCTCTTCTCTGGAATCCTACTTGGTGCATAGTATCTATTCACTTTAGCTAACAAGGACTTGTTAATGGGCCAAGGTAAGTAATAAACCTAATAAAGAGAAATTATCGAAATGCCCCTAAGGATGAAAATGACCAAAATACCCCTATGTGTTGAATATAAGATTTATGGATGTTACATGTATATCTGCTGCATACATACGATATTCTGTTTAGGTTGCATATGGGTTGGGAATCATGGAACGGAGGAAGTATATGAGGATCGCATGGTTGCTTGACAACCGTGGATCCACCGACGGTTATTAAGCCCAATATGTGATTGGCAGCTTGCTGCAATAAAGGTAGTTCCACAACCGAGCTACCATTGATGTGTACCGAATGGGTGGGTCAATATTTATATCCCCACATGATGTGTATCAGGGGACGGAGTTCATGTGTAACAGTTGGATTATTGGGGTGGGTTGCACTGCATTGCATTGCATGTATGATTTTATGGTGATTGATGAATGCTTATTACTCGTCGAGGGTTGTACACACCGAGTTTTCAAAAACTCACCCCCTCTTTTTATTTTTCTTAGGTGATGCTTAGTAGAAGGTTCAATGTTTGGAGGGATTCGTAGGTTGCCAACTAGCGAGACGACTTGGACTTATTTTTTTAAAAAGAAAGCATATAGTTTCTAGCTTATTAAGTAATTTCAGACTGGAATGAAATAATGCCTTCTCTTTTATTATTTTTTGGATTGTTATTTTTATGTGTTGTAGTTATGATAAGGTGAACATGGGTTTTTTAAATCATAGATTGTTTTTCTAGGTTTCTGCAACTAAATTTTAAAATGATAGGCTTTCATAAATCATATGTTTTAAACAAGCTTTCGCTATTGAAAGAGGGTTTTATAAGTTAATTAAGGTTTCTCATTTTAAGAAGGGTTTTCAATGAAAACAAGGTTTTCGCTAAAACACTTCATGTGACGCGCCAGATTCGGTCATAACGTCCGGGCCAAGTTTGGGGTGTTAATTTAGTGGTATCAGAGCCTAGTTGTAAAACTCGAGCTGTGAAGTGGGCCTTACTATTCGGTTTCTTTTTTGTGTTTTAAAAAAATAAATTTTTTTTATCACAATGTTTGGAGGAAAAAAAATCTTGCTATGCGGCACACTGAGTCTCCGATGTCGAAACAAGTAAGTTCCTTTATTCTTAAGCTTGTGTAATTTGATATACTGTAGGTAGTTAGTGGGCTACTTTAGATGATTATGCTAAGGTTTTTTTTTAGATTGAAACTGAAGCCCGTAGGACCTTGGAACTATAGAGGATTTACAAAAACAACCTTCTTTTAACACTTCCATAAAACATCGATTTAATTATTAAAACTAACTAAAACCTCATAAAATTTCTAATCCAGATAATACGTGAGACAACGATGAGTGCTAGAAGAGGTGCAAGAGGCCGTGGCCGAGGTTGTGGAAGTGTTAGGGCTGAATCGTCGGCATCAGGCCATATGCCCGATATTGGAGTAGAAGAGGCTCCGTCCTCACTTGTAGCTGGGACTAGGCCATATGATCGGGCCGCGGGGGAAGATGCATTGTCACAGGCAATGTTGAGGATTTTGGAAAAGGGTTGCGGGGCCCAATAACGGCACAGGAAATTGGGGGTCCATTCTAGAGCGACTTCGATCAAATGGGGCTGAGATCTTTAAAGGCATGGTTGGTGTGGCTCCTAACGTGGCAGAATACTGGTTGAAGGCCATCGAAAGGATAATGGAGGACTTAGATTGTTCTCCTGAACAAAATTTAAAAGGGGCAGTGTCACTACTTAGGGAAGAAGCTTACCAGTGGTGGCTGACAGTGAAAGAGGGCACCCAACTTGAGCAGGTCACTTGGGAGTTCTTCAAAACTACATTTCAAGGGAAGTATGTAGGTACGAGTCATGTGGATGCTAGAAGGAAGGAGTTCCTGAACTTGACCCAGGGAAACAAATCTATGGCGAAATGAGGCGAAATTTCTACGCCTTAGTAGGTATACAAGAGTTATGGTGGCAACAGACTATGAGCTTTGCATTAGGTCTGAGGATGGACTTAGATATAGCCTCAGAGTATTGATAGCTCCACAAAGGGAGCGAGTTTTCTCGGAGTTATGGAGAAAGTAAAGATAGTGAAGGAGGTGAAGTGCATTGAGCACTTAAATCGAGAAAAAAAAAGGGTAGGAATAAAAGGGAGGCTGAGACTCCTGGTGTTAGACAGAGGCTTAGGGCTAGGGCCAGAGATAATGGGCCGGTCAGCGTAAGGCCCCCTGCTGTGAATCCAGAGGTGCCACCTTATGCTGGTTGTGGGAAAGGTCATCTAGGCGAGTGTTGGAAGAGGATGGGAGCTTGTCTGGCTTGTGGATCTATTGATCATAGGATCAGGAATTGCCCTAGGATGCCAGCTCAGGTGCCAGTTGCGGGACGAGGTGGTGCCCAGCCACCAAGGGGTGGTCAGCAGCCACCTAGAGGCCATGGTCAGGCCAAGGGTGGAAACGGTTTGGGCCGTGGAGCACTGGGCAAAGGTGCTGGTCATGTTGAGGCGAGACAGCCAACGTTGTTCTATGCAACATGTCATGGAGAGGACAGAGACGCTCCAGAGGCTAATATTGGTACATACGTTAACCATAATATGCTATTTATTTAGTTTGGAATTAGAGTGCTCAGCGGGAGCATGGTGTGGAAGTCTATGCTATGCATCTGTACTAATGTTGGGAATTTCGAGGATGAAATTTCTTTTAAGGGGGGTAGAGTTGTAACACCCCAAAAATCCCAAAATCCTGAACTTTCATTTTTTTCGGTTACGATAAAAAATTATGTTTAACATTCCTAGTCAAGTGTTAATTATGTGATAGTAGGTCTTGGTTAAGGTTTGAGTTCGAACTTAGGGGTGAAGAAAATTCTGGTTTAATTATTAAAAGAACCATGTTGGCAAATAGGTTGGCTTTTAAATAAATGAAAGAAGATTGGACACAAGAAAGCCTTGTGGTGGAGTGGCAAGTGGCGTCACATGCAAGGCAAGGAGTTAAGGGGTTCGAATCCCTCCTTGCTCAAAGGAAGGATTTATTTTTTCGTAAGGGATGGACAGTGGTGGCGTTGAATGTGAACTCTGTAGAGAGTGATAAGATGAGAAATTTGATGAGGGGATTAAGGGGTTATCAGGGAGAAAATTTAGGAGATGGGGAATGTAAAGAGGTAGAGCCGAATTGGGGATTAGGGGATAGGAAATTCGGCTGGAGGCTATATATAGATGCCAAATGTGAGGTTGCTAGGCTAATGTCGAATTCTCGCTCACCTTGTTGCCAAAAAACACCTTTTTCTCTAAAGATCTAAAAGCCGAAAATCCCTTGCTCTTCCTTTTTTTTCTTTGTGCCGATTCTCCATTCTTCTCTACTCAAAGTTTTCTTTTTGATTCACCTCTGGTTTTAAACAATTTCTACTTTTCTTTATGCCTAATAACCTTTTTCACCATAAAAGTTTCAAGAGTTAAATATCCTCTGTACTGCCACTGCCCTTTCTACTCGGTCAATTCTAATGTAAGTGCTTTGTTCTCTCAATTGGTTTTTCTAGTTGATACGTGATATTCGTGACAGGTTTTAAAAATTTATAAATGAATCGTTCTTGAGACTAACTTATTATCACGATTAAGCAAGTGTACCTATCAAATAGTAGCATAGTTCAGCAAGACTGGAATGTCGAACCCAAAGGAACCACGAGTACTAGTATTTACTTCTTTTTTATTATCTAGCCTAAAAACCAAGAGTTTTGGTTATCTAAACTAGTTACTAAACTATGAATGCGCAGAAAGAAAATTTGGAAAATACTTTTTAGAAAATTCGATTGATTAAGACAATACCTAACGAAAATTCCACCTAGACTTCACTTGTTATTTGACTCTAAATCAGACGATTTATTCATTTGACTTGATCCTTAGAATTCCCTAAGTTATGTTATTATCTCTCTCGAGACTAATAACGTCTAACCCTAGGTTGAATAATTAAAATCTCTTTCTAATTAACACCCTAAAATTACATTAACTCGATCTACAGATTCCCTTATTAGGTTTCACCCTAATCCGATAAAATCTTATCACCCTATCTCTAGGCATGCAATCAACTCCACTTAATTATGACAAATTTACTCTTAGACAGGGTCTATTCCTCCTCTAAATAAGAGCGTTAACTTGAATCAGTATCCTGGAATATTAAAACAAGAATTAAGAACACATAATTAAGAACAAATCAAATATTTATCATACAATTCAGATAATAATAACAAGATCTGTCTTAGGTCTTATTCCCCTTAGGTATTTAAGGGTTTTAGTTCATACTTATGAAATAAAACATCTCAAGAGCATAAAGATAAAAAAACATAAGAAAACCCAAAAACTCTTGAAGGAACTTGACGGGAGATCGTCAGTCTTGATGATGAATCCAGCTTCTGAGATGGATCAATCGGCTTTCCTTGAGTAATTCTTTGCTTCCTACTCTGTGTCCCCCTTCTAAGCGCCTCATCAGGTGTTTAAATAGGCTTTAGAATGCCTAAGAGCCCCCAAAATTGGCCTTTTCCGAATAGGGTTATACTTGGGCTCGGAAGGGACACGCCCGTGTGCAATTACTCCAGCCCGTGGTCAAGGCTGTTGAACAGGCACGAGCATGTAGTATACTCGTGTAAGTCATTCTTCAATCTTGCCAAAGGGACACGGCCGTGTGACACGCCCGTGTGAGAAAGTCCAGGCCGTGTTGATTTCCCACGTGGGTCCATTTTCTCCGTTTTCGGCCCTTTTCTCGCTCTTTTTACTCTCCTATGCTCACCTAAGTATAAAACATGAAATTAAAGGATTAGGAGCATTGAATTCACCAATTCTAAGGAGAAACCATCCATAAATGTGCTAAGCATGGGATAAAAATATGTATAAGTTATGGTTTATCAAATATCCCCACACTTAAGCATTTGTTTGTCCTTAAGCAAAATCTTCAACTCATAATCAAAATAAATTATTCTCAATTTATAATCCCTATCAATAATATCTAAAAATAATCCATAAGTATTCATACATTGAGAATTCAAATAAAAGTACATCAAAGTTTCAAACATTCCAAGTTGAGCATTTTATCACGAAAACATAGGTGTCTCCCCTTAGCTAAGTGATTACCTTTGATCAAAATATCACAGAGTTTAACATCCTCACTAAAGATTCACTAAAATCACTCAAGGTGTTTAAGGACATCAATAAAAGCACTCATTAGTCAATATGAAAAGTTATTACCATAGGCTTGCTTGAAAATCAAATCTCCACCACTATATATTGAGTTGATACATCAATCAAAAAGGTCCTTTTAGAGGGTTGTAATGTGGCTTTGGTTAGGGGGTGTGGTCACAAGCTAAAAGAAAATGTTAGAATCGAGATTGAATTGAAAAATTACCTAGCTAGAAAAAAATAACTAGTCATCAATTGAATACAAGTGAGCTTCTTCTCAGAATATGGAATTAAAATTCAAGCTCAAAAACGACGAATTACTACTAATATGTAATGAAATATTATTATTATTTTTTATTTTTTAGAACAAATAAAATACATAGAAGAACAAAACATAGCTAAGCAATTAGGTCAAATCAAATCTCAAAAAAATAGGGATCAAATTAGGGGATTTCAACAATAATGGGTTATGTGTTAATGTTGAGGGTAAACCAATTAATGGCTTATTAGGCTCAAAGGGGTTCACTAAGGGTGAATTATGAAGGTAGGCTTTTATGGAGTGAGTGGGTTAAACCTAAGTGCCTTTATCATCTTGACATATCAAATCAAATGGTGTGGTCTTGACATGCATAATCAAGCAAGTTCTAGAATAACAAATCAATATTGACGCACTCATAATAAAAGTGAGCATGAAAGGAATAAAATATGCTCTAAGGGCTCAAGATCTCACAAAAATTATGGCTTTTTGATGTTCAAACTTGTGAATTTCAACTCAATATAATACCTAAACTTAGCGAAAACAATCTAAAAGTTTTTAATTATTCAAAAATCAACTTATCATGCTTGATTCCCTAATGTCTTAAAGTTTAAACAATCAATGCATAAATGCCTATGTTTTAATTCAAGACATATCAATAAAAATCATAAATTAATCAAAATTCATTCTAATAGTGATATGAGTGATTCACATGAGAATAAGACAAAATTTAGGGATTTCTAATGATGATATAAAAGCCCCCTACACTTAAGATGTACATTGCCCTCAATGTACAAAGATAGATATATTGACAAAGATAGATTTATAATCATAAGATAGGGAGAGAAGTGAAACTTCCTAAATGATGAATGAACTCCTTGAATTGGAGTTATGGAGAATAATCAGCCAAAGCAATGATGAGGGTGGAGGAGGATACTCCGGTGGTGGTAGAGGTTGGGTTCCACAAATGCTACGCCAAAAGAATATTATATCTCATGGTGGCTATGGTCGTGGTCGAGCAGGGCATGGTAGTCGTGGAGAACCTTTCCCAGTGGAGTTTCAAGTTCCTAAGTAATAGTGAGATTTGGAGCTCTTTATAACTGTGATAGAATCAGGAACTTTTTAGGAAATATATAAAGAAGAATAATTACTCGTAATGAAATAGCCGAAATTAAAAATTGTAAAATAATAATAATAAAACTAAAAATAAGCTTAAACAAAATAAAAAGTAGTCTTAAAATAAAATTAAAAACATAAAATAATAAATAAAAGTTTTTAAACATCTTCATCGCTAGATGGTTCACGAGGTGGGGGTGGCGATGAGATGTGGAAGTGCTGACAAATCTGCTGTAGAGTAGCATCAATGTTATCGAAGTGCTGAAAACACTGCTGCCCGAATCGAGTAAGGCACTCAGAGATGTCAGCAAATGAAGCCGCCGTATGAATTGGACGAGAGGGAGGTTGTGGCTGTGACGGTGGGTCCTCATGACGTGGAGGGACATCATCAATAATGTCCTCTGGGTCCTCCTCCTCGATGGACTGGACGAGGCAGTACTGAGGAGGGTAGGTGCCACGTCATTTCTCGATCATCCTCATACTTAGCATGATCGAGATGCCCTGTGGGGACATCTGGCAGATGAGAGTGAAGGAGGATGACTGGGCTGCTGTGTTGAGGAGCCCGAAGTGCCAAGCCAGTCGAGTCACATAGGGCCCGATAGAGATGACCCCTCTCCTATGTCGCTCCGTCTAATGGCAGATGGCGAGGGTGATGAAGTAAGCAAGATCTAGGACGTGCCCGTTCACCATGCTTCATAAGAAATAGGCATCGTGGGTCGTGACGATGCCGGTGCTCTCTCGTCTCCCTGTCAGAGTATGACCCAAGATGGCATGTAGATACCTCAAGGATAGATGGAGAGCCGATCCTTGAAGCGGCTAGGATCGTAGGTGGCTGAGGCAGGGACGAGGTCCCTCCAGCATTTTGAGGGGGAGCAGTGGATGTGGCGGTGGAGGGTGTCGAGTTCATTGTCATCCATGAACTCCTCTGTGTATAGCCTTAGTGCAACCCCGAAATCGAGTACGCTCAATTGGCGTACTAGACCGCCAAGGTGAAACTGGGCCGTTTCAAGATCGTCAAAGTTGGTCATGACGGTCTGAAGATGGAACATGAGCAGAGTTCCAATGTGAACTCTAGATACGTCGGCTCGACGATCTCAAAGAAGAGCCCCCATGGGTCAGTCGTTAGGAGGGCTCGGACCGTATCAGCCAAACGAATCTGTTCAAGTGCGGCCCAGTCAATGCAGCGGCCCACACCTAAGGGTCGGGCCCGTAATATCTGATATAATTCCTCTTGGGGTCCCAAGGGAACTTGGAGGAACGGGTGCCTAATCTCCGTGGTAGGACCCGAGGATGACGCTACTCCTTTCCTCTTCTTCGAGGCGGGAACAGCGGTCTTCTTACCACATGAGGATGACATTGTACCTGTGTTGAAAAATCGAAGTTCAACCAATATATCCCAAGAATAGTATGGAAAATCAAGACTAAATATGAATATTTCATGAGATTTACGTACTACATGATACAAACTAAAACAACTAAATATATCAAGTTATAGGATTTTGGGAATAATGAATGAATGTATCTGGGTAAGCATAAATTTCATGGAAACAAGGAAAAATGAAAGAGTATAGCATAATGTAGGAACTAAAATGACAAAATTTTTATAAAACAAGCATGAGTAATTTAATATTCTAACAATGAATATTCATCCAAAATAGTTCAATACAGAAGAGAAATCATGAAATAAGCAACATATTTAAAGAAAAATAGTGAGAAAAGAGTAAACAAACGCAAAAGGAAGGAGATTGGGGTGTTGGAATCGGTGTTGTAGGTAGCGCACGAGCATGGGGGTAGGGCGTGTGAATTTGTAGCAGCTAGGGTTAGGGATTTTTTGGGGACAGAGAAGATGAATAGAGAGGGGTTTATATAAATTTTAGGGCACACGGCCGTGGTACACGCCCGTGTGGCCTAATTTTGAATTTGGGCACGTCTGACATTTAGCCCATGCCCATGTTCTTTGGGCGTGTGGGTGAACATGGTCGTGTCTTACTTCATTCGCTTCTCCCAGGCCCGTGTACAGAGGTACACGTCCATGTTCGTTTTGACAGTGTCAACCACGAGTGGATGGCAAGGGCGTGTCGCACGCCTATGTTACATTCTCAATTTCAACCACGGTTTCGAGGCATAAGCGTGTCTCACGCCCATGTTGTTTTGGCAGTTTCGCCCATGGCCATTCGCACAACCATAGCAAATTATTGCATCCCGTGTTGGGGAAAAATTTTGCCCTGTTTTCACACGGCCGTATTGCACGGCCATGTCTCCTCCTATGGTGTGAGCACGGCCTAAGACACGCCCGTGTTCCTGGTCGTGTGGATGGGAAAACCCTATGTTTCAAGACTCAGTTAGTAGGTTAGATGTGAAAAACTAGAATTTAAATAAATCATTATTGTTAGTGCTTGGGTTGCCTCCTGAGAAGTGCTTATTTATAGTCTAAGCTTGATTTACCTCTCTAGTGTGTGATCATGGTGGCTCGAGGAGTTTACACTCCTCATCCCTGCTATCGACTTCACCAATATAAGGTTTAAGACGAGTATTGCTTACCTTAAAAGTGTCAAATTTAGGATGAATTACCTCGACTGTACCATATGGGAAAATATTGAGTACTGTGAGAGGAATTTCTTCATTAGGTTCAGAAGTGGCAATGCGAGGGTCTGCTACATCTAGTAGTACTTTGTCTCCAACCTTAAGTTGATTTGGTGCGTCCTTGAGCTCGTTATAGCGTGGTTTTGGTTCATCATGTGTCCTTGGTCTATGTGTCTGCCATTCATCCAGTTCCTCAATTTGTAGCCTTCATTTTTCATAGATAGGTCCTTTGTTGTTGTTTGAACACGGCTCATATGTGTTCTTCGAAAATGTTTCCTGCATAGAGGGTTTCACCACATGAATAGTACTAGTAGAATGATTTATACAACCACCTTCAATTTTTGATGTTTTACTCGAATTACGAGCTTGAAGGGTGATTGTTTCATCTCCCACACGAAGTGTGAGTTCACCTGTACCAACATAAATAATGGTTCTAGCAGTCGCTAAAAAGGGTAGTCCTAAAATTAAAGGTGCGTTACTATCCTTTTCCATGTCTAGAACAACAAAGTCTACTGGGTATATAAATTTATCGATCTTAATAAGAACATCTTCAATGATACCCCTAGGAAATCTAATGGTTTTATTAGCCAATTGAATGCTCATCCTAGTTTGTTTGGGTTTCCTAAGACCTAGTTGTTTAAACATTTTATAAGGCATAACATTAATGCTTGCCCCTGAGTCAGCCAATGCATTATGAACATCTAAACTACCAATTAAACACGGAATCGTAAAACTCTCTGGATCCTTCAATTTGTTGGGTAGCTTATTCTGTAACACCCTGATTTTCGGGATTTTCATAATTCTCAAGATTTTGGTAAATTTTGTAAATTTTGGTATTTGGTTGTGAAATCCATAATTGGAGTATGTAAATGGGCTTATGGAAGGCCCATGTGTTGGCCAAAACCCGGTGGAATTTTTAAATTTTGGACTTAAGGAGTTAGGGGCATTGGATAGGTGGCCTTATTAAAGGATGTGGGTAAAATGTAACACAAGAGAGCCCCTGGCAAAGTGGCTAAGTGACGCCACTAGAGAGCTATAAAGGTGGCGTGTAAGTGGTTGGGAGAAGGCCAAGGTTTGATTCGCTAAGCTGGCAATTGTGTTGTTATTTTTATGCCTTGAGCATGCAGAAGTTTGAAGCCGAATAGAACTCTGTTGGAGAGAGTTTGAATCAGTTGAATGCTTGAATTAAGGAGTGATAAGGGGAGAGATTTTAGGGATTTGAAGGGAGGCATAGAGTTGGCCGAATAGTGGGGATTAGGGAGGAGAAATCGGCTTGGGGATTTTGAGGGTAGTATTTCGGCATTAGGGGCTGTAGTTGTGCCGATTTTCTTCTGTGAAACACCATAGAGTCATTCTTTTCTTCCCTTTTCCTCTTTAGCTTAAAACACCACTCTCTTCATCCAGTTTCTTTCTCTTTTATTGCCAAAAACAAACCAATACTCCCTTTCTTTTCATCTACTACTTCCTTTCTTTTCATCTCCCTTGCCGAATCGTTACAAGAACCGAAACCTTTGAAGGTTGGTTGTACCGTATGCTTTTAGAACAGCATCTTTTCTGTTCTCCTTATTTGTGGTGACCGACCCCTTCATCTGGTAAGTACTCGTTTTCCAAACCGTTTTAGTGGTAAATGTTGAGAAAAGTCGAAACCCCCTATGGTTTAGGAAGGTTGTCGATTTGAAGCATAGGCCTTATGGGGGCCTTTCCTTTTGACCTGTATGGTTTGTGTAGTAAAATAGATAACTTTGGAGGAGCAGCAAGGCTTGGAGTATCAGTTTTGGATAAGCTTGAATCGAATCGTCAGACCTTGTGAAGGTAAGGGATCTATGGCTATTAGGGATTCTTTAGCCGAATATGGTAAGGTGGACTTTGGGTTTGATTCTTGAACTGTAAACTAAGTATGGTGTTGTTTAATTGTAGGTTGTCGTGGGAGACTTTGTTAGCGAACGTCACAAAGCAGGTGTGTAATAACCCCCGTAAGATCTTAGATTAATATTCGCTGAAAAGTCGAAATGCTTAAATTCGACATTTTGGAAACTTGAGATTTTGCATGTGGTTTTAGATGCGATAGATACGACATGGTCGGTTTTGGGATCAATGGAACAGGTAAGAGCGCAAATTTTGTGCACGTTGGTAAGTTGGGCCTCAAGGGGCTGGAATTGGGCCCAATGGGCTTTCGGGCCATTTGGGTAAAATTGATAGATAATGGAAATTGGAAAAAGTTACATGTTCACACGGTGAGTACTATTGTAAAATTTGGGTTAAGAGGGCTTAGTGGGCTAAATTGGCATTTGTAGGGCCCATTAGGTGTTTTAGGGCCCAAAAGCCCGATTTTGTTAAAACGCATTAAAATCATAGTTTAAACACTTGGAATTTGATAATTGTTAATGAACGTGGAAAACTTGTAATATTTGACAAATTTACAGAATTACCCTTAAAATATGAAAAATGACTGTTTTGCCCCTAGGTAAAAATGACCATTATACCCCTAAGGTTTAATTATGAATATGATGCATGAGATTTTGATATACATGATATGACATGATATGCACTTGATATGTTATGAGATGCACATGATATACTCATTATATGCATGGGTTGGGTTTGATATAATGGAGGAAGTGCAAAAAGGGCTTTGCCCCAGTTTATCAAAAAGGGCTTTACCCCAGTTATTAAAAGAGGCTAGGCCTCCAGTTATGATAAAGCAGCTATGCTACCAGTGGAGAGTTTGGTTGGGTGGGTTGAGTTATTCCCCACATGGAGAGCTTGGTTAGTACGGGTGGAGAGTAGCGGATGGTGGGTTAAGTAGTCTCCCCAAATGGGTTTGCATACATTCATTAATATTACACGTGATATTAAAATGGGCCTATGGGCCATACCGCTTACAATAAAGGCTTCGACCCAGTGATATGAATTTTGAAAAGGCTTCGGCCTAGTGTTATGAATTATGAAAGGCTTCAGCCCAGTATATTTTGAGACTGAATTTGGGCTTAGGCCCAGTATGCTTAGATTAGTTTGGGCTCTGAAAGGGGCTTGTCGCACACTGAGTTTCCAAACTCACCCCCCTTCCTTAACCTTACAGGTGAGCCTTGATGTGGAGACCTGGAGCCGGAGGGGATTCAAAGTGGTCGTGCTGATCGTTTTCGAACTTTGCAATAAATAACTGGTTTTTTTCAAGTTTTATCGTAGTTATTATTATTTGGTTTTGGGTTGTAATAAGGCCTTTTTATTTATTTTTCTAGGATTATTTTATTTTATACTCTATGTTTTACTGTTATTAATCTAAAATGGCTAGACTTAGGGTGCGTTTTCAAAACGATACTTGTTTCCAAAATAACGCAACGATATAATCAATCGGTTAATCAAAACAACTATTTAAATGAATTACAACTCGATTTTCATACAAAACCTAATCTCGCACCAAAGTGTGGCAATGGTTGTGAGCATGTCTAGGATTGGATCCAATCGAGAGCCTGGTACTTAAGCAGCCTTCATGGCTCACCTCCTTTGTTTCAGATACCTACCTGGTGCTCGGCTTCCATTCACTTTAGCAAAGACCATCTTTTAAAACACTAAGAAGGGCATTGAAAGAGGCTTGGGTTTTCTTAAAGACTTGAAAGTGACATGTCGGATTCGGCCATAATGTCTGGGACGGGTTTGGGGTGTTACATATTCTGTAATATGGCTAAGCAAACTGTATTCAACTCCACATGCGACGCCTCATCCAACTTTCGTTTATTTGTTAAAAGGGCTTCAATAAACAGTAAGTTAATATGCAGTTTCTTTAAAAGTTTAAGGAATTTACCAAATTGTTCGTCTAATCGGTCTTTCCTTGTCGCATTGAGGTATAACACATGAGGTTTATATTCCGTACTTACAGTTTTTGGGTCATTGTGGCCTACCTCATCCTTACCTTTGTTTACCACCGTTTTTGGCCTTGGTTTTGCAACTAACCCTTCCTCATCTTAAATGGCGATCGCGTTGAGTTGCTCCCTTGGGTTCAGTGTTGCTTGGCAGGCTACATTGTGGTCATTCGAAAATCAACTTGGTGAGCTGTCCAATCTGAGTTTCAAGGCCCTGGATTGATGCTTGTTGATTTTTGAGTGCCATCTCGGTATTCTAAAAATGAGTTATTGACACCGAGATGAATTTGGTTAGCATCTCCTCAAGGTTCGACTTTTTCTCCTGCTAGTACGGTGGCTGCTGAAAGCCTGGAGGGGTGGTGGTCTCTGATTTCCTTGGCCTCCCCAAGAAAAAATTGGGTGGTTCCTCCAACTTGCATTGTAAGTATTACTATAAGGATTGTTTTGAGATCGAGGATTATTACCCATGAATTTAACTACTCATTCTCCATGTTGTGGCCATAAGGTGGGTATTCTGAACTGCTCGATCCACCTCCATTTGCTTCACATTGCATTACTGGGTACCTGATTAGAGAGCATGGTGACCGAATCAACGTTATAAATGCCATTTGTTTTTGTTGGCTTTGTCCTCATGACTTGCCACTGATAATTATTCAGTGACATCTCTTCTATAAATTCATAGGCATCTTCAGGTGTCTTATTATTGATGGTTCTGCCGGCGGCTGCGTCAATCATCTGCCGCGTCGAAAGGTTTAGGCCATTGTGAAATGTTTGGACCTGTAGCTAGAGTGGTCACCCATGGTGGGGGCATCTTCGAAAAAGGTCCTTGTATCTCTCCCATGCACCGTAGAGTGTTTCTAAATCTATCTGCACAAAAAAGGAGATATCATTACGTAATTTGGCTATTTTAGCCGGCGAAAAATATTTTAATAAAATTTTTCAGTCATCTACTCCCAAGTAGTGATTGATCCTCGTGGAAACGAGTTCAACCACTGTTTAGCCTTATTCCTCAATGAAAAGGGAAACTACTGAAGGCGAATGGCATCATCAGAAATGCCATTAATTTTAAAAGTGTAAAAAAACTCTAAGAAATTTGCCAAGTGAGCGTTGGGGTCCTCATCCTGCAAACCATCAAACTGAACAAACTGTTGGATCATTTGAATGGTGTTAGGTTTCAGATCAAAATTATTTGGAGCAACAGCATGCCTAACTATGCTTGATTCAGTTCCTATTAAATTAGGTTTAACATAATCATACATAGTGTGTGGAGCAGGATTCTGATTTACTAGATCAGTAACAATCGCAGGAGGTAGCGGATTTTCTTGGTTTTCAGCCATCTCCTCGGTTGTGGTTGAAGTGCCGTCCTCTTGCTTGTCCTCTGTGTATCTTAGGCTTTGCCTTCTTCCTCTTCGGTTTTTGCAAACTTTTCGGTCGATCTCACCATCAAAAGTAGTGGTCCTAACAGGTTTCTTCTAGTCATAAACTAGAAAAACCTGTCAGAAGAAAATAAATGAAAAATTAGAAAAGAAAATAAAAATTTAAATTGCAATAAAAGTAAAATGGCTAAAGTAATAAAAATCGAGTGTTCCTAATATCCTAGCTCCCCGGAAAAGGCGCCAAAAACTTGATACATGATATTCGTGACAGGTTTTAAAAATTTATAAATGAATCGTTCTTGAAACTAATTTATTATCACAATTAAGGCAAGTGTACCTATCGAACAGTAGTATAGTTCAGCAAGACTGGATTGTCAAACCTAAAGGAACCACGAGTACTAGTATTTACTTCCTTTTTATTATCTAGCCTAAAAATCAAGAGGTTTGGTTATCTAAACTAATTACTAAACTAAGAATGCACAGAAAGAAAATTTGGGAAAATACTTTGTAGAAAATTCGATTGATTAAGACAATACCTAAGGAAAATTCCACCTAGACTTCACTTATTATGACTCTGAATCAGACGATTTATTCATTTGACTTGATCCGTAGAAATCCATAAGTTATATTATTATCTCTCTCGAGACTAATAACGTCTAACCCTAGGTTGAATAATTGAAATCTCTTTCAATTTAACACCCTAGAATTCAATTAACTTGATCTATGGATTCCCTTATTAGGTTTAACCCTAATTCGGTAAAATCTTGTCACCCTATCTCTAGGCGTTGTAACACCCCTAACCCATATCCATCGTTCGACTAGGGTTAAGCGGCATTACCAAACAAATCGAAACACTTCGCATTCATTTCACAAACATCATAGCATCATAGTCAAACATCAACATAAGTCCCTTTCTTAGGTCAATGAGACCTTAAACATATATTAGGAAGAGGTCCAGACTAAACTGAACATGTTCCCCACTTTCAATACTTAGAGAACTTTTCAATTCTATTGAGGTCACATGCCCATGTGTCCAGGCCGTGTGCCTCACACGGGCATCAAACACACCCATGTGAACCAATCGTGCCAAAACAGGGTGACCATACTGACTTTCATCCACGGTCAATAGGCACGCCCGTGTGCTATGGCCATGTGATACGAAGCTAGCTACTGACTTTAGCCCACGGCCATATGACATGCCCGTGTGTCAAGGCCGTGTAATTTTTAAGAGAATACTGCTTTTCTTACACGGCCACAAGGCACGCCCGTGTCCCCTGACCGTGTGGCACAATGCAGACTTGGTTTAAGCTAACTTGCCACCCATTATGGGTCAAGCTACAACAAGGAAATAAACATACATGTTTGTTCAATCCAATCAACCATTCTTTAAGCTAAAACATACATCATTCATGCCATAGTAGCAAATTAACATCACATATCATAAGTCTTTCTCAACCATAAGTTCAAACACAATTTAGCCAAATCACATGGCTAAATATATATACATCACAAAACATACTTCACAACTACTAGCCTATACAAGCCATACTTCAAATATTTACATTTTCAAAAGTACCAAAATGAGATCGATAGTGTGTTGACGATCCTCAACTATCCCCGAGCCTTCAGTAGCTACGATAACTGTAAAAAAGACAGTAATCACACAGAGTAAGCTTTCAAAAGCTTAGTAAGCTTATACTCAAAACATTCCTAGTATATAAACATAAAATGATAACCTATGAGTATTTGCACAATTTCAATCTATATAACTATATCAACTCAATGATTCATATATATAACATCATCTACCACTTAGGCATTATACATACATGAAACTTCCCGTACTTATTCACTTTTGTACTTACCTCATGATGAATGTTATAAGACTTTCCATAAGTTATTCGTGTTTTACACATTAGCACACTTAGTGTTATAAGGTTAGCCGAAGTTAAATATTTCCGCACACTTAGTGCCATCTCGAATAACCAAGACTAAGTCAGTATCGCACACTTAGTGCCTCAAGTAGCCGAAGCTAGTTAAATCGCACACTTAGTGCCAAAGCTTTCGATCCATCACCATATTATCCAATTCAATTATATACAACTCATGTGGAATAAAGGCATCAAAACTTACTTAACATCACATTTTAAGTACGAACTTACCTCGTACTCGAAAATTGTCGACTCAGACTATCTACTCGATAACCTTCGACTTTCCTCAATCTAAGTCCGAATTCCTCCTTTCTTGATCTAAATGTATTCAAAATTAACCCTTTTATTTACCAAATAATTCAATTCAATCCATGAACACATATTTAGGGCATTTTACAAACTAACCCTCATATTTTCACATTTCAACACTTCAGTCCCTATTTCACTAAATCACAAAATACACATAATTTGTTTGTACAAAAGCTTAACCAAATTTTCATGGTTCTCAAACAAGTCCACACATTTCATTTATTTCACATTTTAGTACTTCAAAATAACATTTTCACAAATTAGCTCAATTTACTCAAATCCAACTAAAATTCAAAGACAAAACATGTAAACTCAACATCAAACTTTCATATTTCACCATTTAGCAATACAAAACTCATGAATTCATCCATGACACATTTTCAAATCATCAAAAAAATCAGAAATTGAGGCATGGGCTTTATAGTACACTTAGCAACGATTACAAAAACGTAGAAATTATCAAAAATCGAAACAAAAACATACCTCAATCAAAGAATACAATGGCCGAACCCTAGGTGTTCTTCTTATTTTATTTTCTTTGCTATTTTCGGCTATGAAACATGAATAATGGCTTTATTTTATGCATTGTTTTATTTAACTAATACTTATTAAACAAATACCCATTTTACCCTTTATTTAAACATATAAAAAAATTTGAAATAAGGCCATATATGTCCGTTGACTAAGTAAATGGCGTAATAACCATATAAGGACCTTTCTATTATAAAGCCAAGTCAAATAAGCACTTTTAACATCTAGCACATAGCTTCTACCTTTTACGCGATTTGGTCCTTTTTGCAAATTAAGCACACAAACAGTTAAATTTCCACACGAGACTTTCACACATGTCAATTCACTTACCATATACACGAAAATTAATATTAAAATATTTTTCCAACTCAGATTTGTGCTCCCGAAACCACTATTCCGACTAGGGTCAAAACCAAGCTGTTACAGGTGTGGAATCAACTCCGCTTAATTATGATAAATTTACTCTTAGACAAGGTCTATTCCTCCTCTAAATAAGAGCATTAACTTGAATCAATATCCTAAAATATTAAAACAAGAATTAAGAAGACATAATTAAGAACAAATCAAATAATTATCATACAATTCAGATAATAATAACAAGATCCGTCTTAGGTTTCATTCCACTTAGGTATTTAGGGGTTTTAGTTCATACTTATGAAAGAAAATGTCTCAAAAGCATTAAGATAACGAAACATAAGAAAACCCAAAAACTAATGAAGGAAATTGACGGGAGATCTTCAGTCTTAATGATGAATCCGGCTTCTAAGATGGATCAATCAGCTTTCCTTGAGTAATTCCTTGATTCCTACTCTGCGTCCCCCTTCTAAGTGCCTCCTCAGGTGTTTAAATAGGCTTTAGAATGCCTAAGAGCCCCCAAAATTGGCCTTTTCTGAATAGGGTTATACTTGGGCTCGGCAGGGACACGCCTGTGTGTGATTACTCCTGCCCATGGTCAAGGCTGTTGAACAGGCACGAGCGTGTAGTATACCGGTGTAAGTCGTGCTTCAATCCTGCCAAAGGGACACGGCCGTGTGACATGCCCGTGTGAGAAAGTCTAGGCTATGTTGATTTCTTACGTGGGTCCATTTTCTTTGTTTTAGGCCCGTTTCTCGCTCTTTTTACTCTCCTATGCTCACCAAGTATAAAACATGAAATTAAAGGATTAGGAGCATTTAATTCACCAATTCTTAAAAGAAACCATCCATAAATGTGCTAAGCATGGGATAAAAATATGTATAAATTACGGTTTATTACTAGTATAGATCACTCTGACCCTCACTTCTTCTAATCGATTTTGGTAGGATTAGTATCGAATCCCAGTCTTTTGGATCCCTGCCAATTTGCTCCTTAGGTGTGGGATACTGGTAAGTGTTCTTCACTTCGATAAAGGTTGGCCGAATAGGCTTTAGTAGTAAAGGGTGACATATGATGGATACAAGTCACCCAATATGTTTTTAACGATAAAGGTTAATGTAAATCTGGGAAGTACTCGCGATTAGTGATCAAGGAAAGGCTATTAAGACTTGGCATTTCAGGTAAGGTAAAGGTGAGACTTCGGTTTTTGGTAAAGTATTCGATAAGTATATGTGAGTAATCATTGAGTGATACCGATTGTAGGTTTGTGGTAAGGTGGATCGCAGCACGCTTTATTTCCAGGTGTGTACATACACAGCACACACACAAGTAGATCGGTAAATTCTGAAATGACAAAAAGCTGAAATACCGAAAAGCCAAAATGCTGAAAAGGTGAAAGTTTGGCTACGGTAGTCTTACGAGTGCACGAACACTCGTAAAGGGGAAACTGATAGGTTATCTGAGGCCCCATGGGTGATTCCATGGACTTGGGCCGTGTTTTGGCCAACCGGGATAGAATGGGCTAAGTGGGCTCGATGGGCTATTGGGCTCATAATAGGCAAAATTGGCAACTTGATGTTATGTGATGGAAATTATATGAAAGCATGTATATGATTGTGATTTGGGCCTAATGGGCCGTATGAATGTAATTTGGGCCTAATGGGTCATACGAATGTGATTTGGGCCTAACGGTCCATATGAATGAGATTAGGTTTAGTGGGCCATATGCATGTTTGTAGACTCGTTTGGGATCTGTAAGGGGTTTTGGGTCTAGTATCTAATAACTATTTAATTGACATAAAACTTAATTAATTAATTGTGACCGTGGATGAGTCATAAGGTTAAGGTGTGGTAATGGGTATATGCATGTCTAGGATTGGATCTAGGGAGAGCTTGGTACTTAAGCGGTCTTAATGACTCACCTCCTCTTCTCTGGAACCCTACCTGGTGCACAGTATCTGTTCACTTTAGCCAACGAGGACTTGTCAACGAGCCAAGGTAAGTAATAAACCTAATAAAGAGAAATTATCGAAATGCCCCTAAGGGTAAAAATGACCAAAATACCCCTATGTGTTGAATGTAAGATTTATAGATGTTACATGTATATCTGCTGCATACATATGATATTCTGTTTAGGTTACATATGGGTTGAGAATTATGGAATAGAGGAAGTATATGAGGATTGCATGGTTGCTTGACAATCTTGGATCCACCGACGGCTATTAAGCCCAATATGTGATTGGCAGCTTATTGCAATGTAGGTAGTTCCGCAACCGAGCTACCGTTGATGTGTATCGGATGGGTGAGTTGATATTTATATCCCCACATGATGTGTATCAGGGGACGGAGTTGATGTGTAACTGTTGGATTATTGGGGTGGGTTGCACTGCATTACATTGCATGTATGATTTTATGGTGACTGATGAAGCTTATTACTCGTCGAGGGTTGTACACACTAAGTTTTCGAAAACTCACCCCCTCTTTTATTTTTCTCAAGTGATGCTTAGTAGAAGGTTCGATGTTTGGAGGGACTTGGAGGTGGCCAGCTAGCAAGACGACTTGGACTTATTTTTCTTAAAAAGAAAGCATATAGTTTCTAGCTTATTAAGTAATTTCAGATTGGAATGAAATAAGGCCTTCCATTTTATTATTACTTGGATTTTTATTTTTATGCGTTGTAATTATGAGAAGGTGAACATGGGTTTCCTAAATCATAGATTGTTTTTCTACGTTTCTGCAACTAAATTTTAAAATGACAGGCTTTCATAAATCATATGTTTTAAACAAGCTTTCGTGATTGAAAGAGAGTTTTTATAAGTTAATTAAGGTTTCTCATTTTAAGAAGGGTTTTCAATGAAAACAAGGTTTTCGCTAAAACATTTCAATGTGACGTGCCAAATTCGACCATAACATCTGGGTTGGGTTTGGGGTGTTACAGGGCCACACGGCCGTGTCGCAGGCCATGTGCCAAATCGGGTTACATACTGACTTGAGACACACGGCCATGTTGTAGGTGTTTTTTAGACTGTATGAAACCTGCACTAAAAACAATAATGAGACACGACCGTGTGGAGTGGCCGTGTGTGACACACGATCGTGTGACAGCCCGTGTCATAGGCTATATCCTTCTCAAAATGACTTTAAAACAAGCCAAAGCACTGACCTTTTCTTGCATAAAAAACCATACCATTCCAATCATTTTCACATGACCAAAACATTTTAAAACATACCAAAACCATATCAAAATCAACCAGCTTAGGTGCCTAACCAATATAACTACAATTGACACCACAATTTAACACCTTAACTTGACTCGATTTGACATAACAAGTTCATTCCTTAAGCATACTTCACATATACTAAATAACCATTTTAAAGTATCTCATTCAACCATATATTACCCACTTTCATATGAATATACCCAAATGTTTGATCTGTCGTAATTTGGTGTAGTATATTAAATTAGTTTTCGCATTTAAGGAGCTTGAATACAAGCATTTTTGTTATGTTTTAGTTAAATTTTTCTTAGTTTTATTTACATTCAATAAAATGTGCAAATTGAGTCTTTTATTGACCTTCGGGGACAAATGAAGTCTAAGGGAGAGCTAACACACTTTGTGAGTGTACAGAAGACCTTTAGAAGGCATGCTAAAAAAATACTAGTCACTATTTCACAACACGGGATGTTCGATGTCGTAACATAAGGAGCATAATGGAGAAAGCTCAAGACTGCCTTCGATGTCGCGACATAGGTTGAGGGTGTTGCTACATACCCCTAAAGATAGCCCAAGAGGAGTATATCCATGTCGTGACATAGGTCTTGTGTGTCACGACATCGATTCTGGAATGGGAATTAAAAATTAAATAGAGGCATTTTGGTCTGCACAATCAAACTTAAAGCTTGAGAGCGTCAGCTAACCTAAGGTTAAGGACGATGGCCACTTAAACTCTATAAATAGGCTATTTTGGCACATGTTATGAACATCATTCACTTAGCCTAGATTTTCTTTAGCAAATTTAGTTTAGTTTTTCTTTCATTTTTAAGTTTTAGAATTTATTTCAATTATTCTTCTCTGCTCTCAAGAGATCTGAGTTGTGGAAAGCATTAAAACTTTATGGATTCATGATTAATCTCAATACAATTAGGTTCTTTGATATACTCTACATTATCAATTTAATTAGCATGCTTTCTTTTTATATTGATTCTATATTGTCTGTGAAAATAATAAGGAACCAATCCCTTTATGAGGGGTTAGCGAGTTGAGGTATGGTTTGTTAATTATTTTGTAAGGTTATTCAACAGATCAGCTGTTTGGGAAAGGAAGAACAAGAAATAAACCCCAGGCCTGACGACCCCTGGAAGTCATCAAAGTGAGAATTAACCCAAAATTGGTATTACCCATCTGTGATGTGCCATATTATTATTGTGATTATCTCTATAAAACAGATTTGAAGGAATTCAGAAATATAGATACGGAGGAAATATTGAGATTTCTAACGAAAGGTAAAGACATGTGTACATATCGAACGAGAATAGCAATACCTGAAACATTCAATCAAGAGCAAATGACACCAAAAGAAAAGATGAGGATGAAATTTATTTGTTCGAGAATACGGCCTATAACAAGGATGGATTGGAACATGGATACATAAGAACATGGTTTACTGTGTGAAGAATTTAGGAAAAGGAATATTCTTTCCTCATCTAATTACGGAATTATGTAAAAGGGCAGGAGTACCCATCAAGCGGATGGATAAAACCAGGAATCCTTCAAGAAAATTACTCGTCGATGATTTATTCAAGCAATTTGTTCTTTTACAAACTAAACAAAAGGAGGAACAGAGAAAAAGAGGATTTCAAGAAGATGATGATTAATATTAAAAAGTTAGTCTAGTAGGATTTTAGTTTTAAGAGTAGATGAATTGAATGTTTTCTTGAGGAACTTGTATTTTTCATTAATAAATTGAATAGTTATTTTTGGAATTGTATTAATTACTTTAGGGATAAAGTAAATTTGTTTCTAGGATTAGGGATATATATAAAAAAATTTATTTTGTAGTTCATTCAAATTTGTTAGAAACCCAACACAAAGGAAACACAAACAATTCGAGCTTTACATGATCAAAGGAGGAAGCACCCACCATTAGCAGTTGGAGCGACCACGATCAATCCGATAACTTCTTTTCTTATCTATTTATGGGCTACACATTGAGGACAATATGTCAACTAAAGTGTGTAGGGGATAACATAGAAAACTTGTTTATTTTCAATTTATACAATTTTCTTTTATTTTTTATTGTCTTTAATGTGCTTGAGCTTATAGAAATACAAGTGATTGTTTAGGAGCATGTACATAGGTTGCTTGTGTTTACAAATAAATTTGGCATGATGGTAGGTGATTTTAAATTTTTGATTATTAGACTACTAAGTTCTGTATGTTACAATGTAAATAGGTATTAAGCAATCAATTATACCAAATGATATAGAAAATACAAGGAAACGAGCATACTAGTACGAATGATAAATGATCGAATTTGTATTTGTTTGGTTGATTAAATTTGTGCATATTGAGATGTTAAAGGATGACCTAATGCATTGTTTGGAATACATCCAGAGCCAAAAAGTTTTGCTATTTATATTTCACCTTTAATACTAATCTTTGAGACTGTCGACACTTCTTGATGAACCTCATTACAAATCATTGAGCTTTAAATTTTAATTTGTATTTATCGTTTTTCTTTCACCCTGTACTGCAGGACTATAGATGTCTAGCCATACATACTGAGGGTTAAGTAGATATATCATGGTGGAGTCTGTAAAAATAAAGTAAAATAGGAAAGATTGGTGTGATATGGGAATTATAGGTTAGCCTAAAAGTGCAAAACAAACGAAAAATTCAAAAACAAATACGTGTAGAAAAAGTTCATGAAAACCAAAAAAACATTCTTGAGTGAGAAAAATTGAAAAAAGAAAAGAAAAGTTACAAAGTCACAATAATAGAAAAAACTCATTCATGAGTGCACAGAAACTCGTAGGCTAACTGTAGTTATTATGTCATGTTATGATTTCCTATGTGGAGAAACAAGGGAGGTAAGAGAAGGAGAAATAAGATGGTGAGTGGGAAATTGTCACTAAGGAGGTAGAATAGGGATCAGTACAATGTGCCAAACTATTTTCATGCTTGTAACCTTCTTGATGCTTATACATGAATGGACATCATACTAAACATACGCATAAACGACTGTTTGTATTCTTCTCGGATAATCAAAGTACTTAAATAATTTATTGATGGATCCCTACATGTGAGACCCTTAATACTTGAATATTTTGTAACATATTGAACTTAGATGTTTGTGATCAAAAGTGGTAAGTCAATTACTCATCATGTTAAATTTGTTAGTAAGCATGAAATGCCTAAGTCATATGCTCTGAAGTCAATACTTTTATGATATTTGCTCAAGGGACGTTGCTTTATTTCTTGTTTTTGTTTATGTTGCTTGAGGACAAACAATGACTTAAGTGTGGGGGAGTTTGATTTGCCATAATTTAGTGTAGCAGATTAAACTAGTTTTTGCATTTATGGAGCTTGAACAAAAGCATTTTCGTTATGTTTTAGTTAAATTTTTCTTAGTTTTATTTACATTCAATAAAACATGCAAATTGAGTCTTTTATTGACCCTAGGGGTCGAATGAGACATAAGGGAGAGCTAACACACTTTGAGAGTGTGTAGGAGACCTTTAGAAGGTGTACTAAACCAATACTTGTAGCTATGTTGCAACAAGGGATGTTCGATATTGCAACATAGGGAGCAGAATGGAGAAAGCTCCAGATTTCCTTCAATGTCACGACATACCCCTAAAGATAGCCCAGGAAGGCTATATTGATTGCCATGTTGCGACATAGGTCTTGGTGTGTTGCAACATCGACTCTGGAACGGGTAGTAAATACGAAACAGGGGCATTTTGGTCTGTACAATCAAACCTAAAGCTTGGGAATGTCAGTAAACCTAGGTTGAGGAAGACGGCGACCTGAACTCTATAAATAGCCTCCTTTAACACATGTTATGAACATCATTCACTTAGCCTAGATTTTCTTTAGCAAATTTAGTTTAGTTTTTCTTTCATTTTTAGGTTTTAGAATTTATTTCAGTTGTTCTCAAGAGATCTAAATTGTGGAAAGCATTAAAACTTTTTGGATTCATGATTAAATCTCAATACAATCAAGCTCCTTCATATACTCTACACTATCAATTTAATTAGCATGTTTTCTCTTTATATTGATTATATATTGTCTGTGAAAATAATGAGGAACTAATCCCTTTATGGGGGTTAGTGAGTTGAAGTATGGTCTATTAACTATTTTGTAGGTTTATTCAATAGATCAGTTGTTTGGGAAAGGAAGAACAAGAAATAAGCTCCAGGCCTGACAACCTCGGGAAGTCATCAAGGTGAGAATTAACCCAAAATTGGTATTACACATCTGTGAACACCTTCACCCCAAGCCAGTCTGGACTATGAGTTCAGAAGATAAGTAATTCTTGTTAACTCGTTATGTTAGTGGAAGATCGGAAGATCCTACTAAGGTAGCGACTAGTTGATTGACGAGGAACCCGAAACAACATTTGATAGGAATTACTGAAGTGAGCTAATCACCTATAATCAATATTTGATTCATTCTACTTTTCTATCTCTTAAACTTTTATTTCTTTTAAGTTATTTTCTTTTATTATTATAAAAACCCTTAAACCACCCTTTTTATGTTTTTTTTACTTTTCACGTGTGAAATGATATGCGAATGTGCAAGTGTACATGTCAAATCAAGTAATAAAGTAGTAAGATCATCACCATAGGGATCAATTATGATTAATTTGGTTAAGTTATCATTATGAATTATATAAATCAAATTATGGAAAAAGGAAATAGAGTAACAAATTTTGTAAAGGATAATCATGTATACAATATTAAAATTAGATAACTAACTTAAAATGTTGTGGCAATGTAACGAGACAAGGTTGAGAGGAGAAACACTATTGAATGGAAAGGTTGGAATTACTTAGATTACACCCTTATAACACAATGATGCCATGGCAAAGTTTTAGCCAGTCTACTATTCAAAATCTAACTATAGTAATCTACTTCTTTCGAGAGTCAGACTTCAAGCTACCATTCCTAAGGCTTTATATGTCTACAAGCTTAAAAGATGATACCCTATATAGTTTCTTCCTTACTCAGTACAGAGTATAGCTCCATGTCTAGAGTGCTATGAATATTCTTTCAAGTACTCACTTGTATCATTCGATTACAATCAAACTAATCTAACCTTTTCAAAATTAAATCAAGTTGTGAACATACCATAATCTATCTATGTCTAGAGATTGCAAGTATGTATTCAAAATAATGCAAATCGAATGAAATAGTAGAACTAGTCAAGATATTGCCTGATCATTAATGGAAATAAAGATTCATCAAGTAATTTCAACTGAATGAAATTAGCTCATGGGTTGAAAATCAACACCCAAAATAAAGGTATCATTCAACATCATTTAATAGTTAAAAAACCCATAGAAATGAATCAAGATAATGAATGAAGAACTTCAGAAAGCTTTTGCAATGAAGAACTTCAGAAAGCTTTTGCCAAATCAACTCCTAACTCTAGTGTTGCAATGTGGTACAAGACCCAAGGTTGAATGATTCATCCCCTTTTTTGTATCTCTACTCTGTGCTTTAGCTGATACCCTCTCTTCGTTTTTCTAGATTTCTCACACAAGTTTGTTGGAGAAGACGAATCGCTCCTCAATTCTCCTGTAAATCCTTCTTTTTTAGAATTCTCCTCTCTTTTCTCTTTTATAAGGTAGGTCCCCTCTCTCAGCACACACTTTTCTCCCTCTATTTCACGTGGATTTATCTGGTACATGTCCAGCTGGTTGAGAGTGACAAGGACTAAGTGTTGTGTCAATATCTTTCTGAAATTGCCATGGAATTTATGCAGGCAATCTATCCAACCTTTTCCCATGACAATAATTCACTCCTTCACTTATCTTATTCCTGCCTACACCTGCCACAAACACAAACAATTCCTTTCCTTCCACCAATAAAAGTAACATATAGCAATATTGCAAGCACAGTCCAAGTTTCATGATGCAATGTTATAAAATATCCTAAAAATGCAAATATAACCACTTAAGTATAGACAATTAATCAAGTTTAGAGGCCTGAAATATAATTCTTTTCAAGAGTTATCAATATTAAAACTGATTTAAAGTACTAGTTAGACCTTTTAGTGTTTAAATTAGAATTGACCTAGCACTCGCCTCCTTTGGGTACAATCCTTGGAGCACTCACTTACTCCGTTGTTAAAACTATATTACAACTCAATCTATATATTTGCAGATACCACCTCATATTTTTATATCTTATTGCAGTCTTCACACTCTAGACGTTAGTACGTCCGAAAACGATCAATATCACATACCATATATTTTCGCTTTCATTTGCAATTCATCAACTAAGGTCATTAAGACACATATAAGGTTGGCAAAAATTCAAAACAAACCAAGTTATCAAATTAACATTCAAGCCCTATTACATGCCAAAACACACATATCATTTAATCTAAATGTCTAACCAGTGTACCCTTATTGGTACCATAAGTTAACATCCAAATAAACTCAAGCTAAATGATATAAATTCATACTTTAAACTTATATATATACATTTTCAAGCCAAAATCAAAGCATATAGGCATATAAACTTAAACCAGATCACATTGACAGATAGCATAAATAAACTCCTATTACATGACATTTATAACCGTTAACCAAAACAACCAAAACTACAAATATGACAAATGGATAGTGTAATGGTGTTCCGATGAGATTCCAACTAATCTAGCTTCCTATGATCTACTAGCAAAGAAAAAATAATATGTAAGTAACTAATGCTTAGTACTTGCCAAACATTTTAAGTCAAATAACCAAGCATAATTTCCTTATGTCATAAGTCAACTTTCCTTTCCTATACACACCACCTCATGAGGTTAGTTGGTGTAACATTTCATATATAATTTCAATCAAAACATAGTATAAAACATATCTAACATTTCACTTTCAAAATTCACCACTCATACATATACTAAACCATCTCTTCCTTTCAATTACACATCTCATCATACTTCATATCATTACTCAAAAATCATAATTCATTTCATGTAATCACATACCATTTAAAGTTTTATTTACCCCGTTAAACTAAATGAAACAACTTCAAATTTTTGAAAATACTCATATAACCAGTTAGTTTTCTAAACACACTACAAACATAAAAGATAACATATTTTTAAACTTATAAATCATATAATTATACCAAGGCTTTAATATTCTTTATCAAACTATACTAATCAATACATTCATCTCATATATTTCAATATAAATAATAGCTCAAACCAAAGCAATCCATGCTTCCATTCATATACATCTATACACAAACAAATTATTGTACATAAATCAAACTCAAGAGTAATTTAACATTTAAACGTAAAATTTCATGGCACATTGAACTATAGAAAATTAACTCGGATATTTAGGTTTCCCTCAAAACACACTAGAGAGCATCGAAATACTAGTAAAGGCACTGTAGTGCAAATACAGAGGCACTAAAGTACAAGTACAAAGGCACTAAAATGCAAGTACAGAGGCACTAAAGTGTGATCCTGTACAAGCATGCGCACTAACTATCAAACCCCAAAATTGGGCTTAGAATTTTTAGGGTATTTTAGAAATTCTAGCTTTAGTGAGCTCGGGAATTTTGTTAGCATGGTATTCGAAAATGTTTTTGTCTATGGCATTTTGAAAATTAAATTAAATTTTAAAAAAATACTAAAAAGGCTTTCAATATTGAAATAAGGACTGATTTGTAAGAGGGTCAAAATTTTGTGTGTTTATGAAGCAGTTTTTCCAAATTTTAAAATTCAACCTATTTTTCCCTTATTCTATAGCAAACTAACGATAGTTTATTTTCCTTGCTTTGTTTGTGTCATCCTTGTTTTCCTTTGCTCTCACATTCGATTTTGATTTCCAATACTATATTCCTTTGATTTCTATCAATACCCAAGCCTTAAACCAAGAGCTTATTTTTCTTCCATTGTCATGATTGTGGGTTTTCTAGGTTTTCAACCAAGAGCTCATTTTTCTTCTATCAAAGGTAATCATTCATCTTTCTATTAGTTTTTAATGTTCTCTAGTCTTCAAAACTGAGTTTTTAGCTATTGAATTGGGTCATTAATGGTGAATTTTGGATTTTTGGGTAAATACGTGGTTTCAAAGTGCTTTTCAATTAGTTTTGTTGATATTAGACGGTTTTGAAACTTACTTTGAAGTTTCGTTAAAGATTTCTTGAGTTTTAATGAACTTTTGTGAAAATAGCCAAAACTTTTCGAAAAAGTTGGATACCATGAATTGGGTAGTTTTGTGTATTTTAAAGCTTCAGAATTAGTCATGGGTGAATAATTAGATGAATGGAATCAGTTTTAGGTAAAACGATTGGGTATAGACCGAGATAATTAGGTTTTAAGTTTGTTATGTCAAGGGTTTCAATTACGTGAGAATTTAGCTTAGGCTTGAGTTTTTTATTGTTTAAGGTAAATCCTTAGCTGATTGCTGATTGTGTTATTGTGTGAATTATTGTGTTGAAGCTTTAGATTCATTAGGACCTTCTATGAGCTAAGGAAAGGCTAGTTTGAGCTTTCAGCATTTTAACGAAAGGGTATTGGTGTGTTTAGAATAGCTACTTGTGACACGATTCAATGCGTTAATTGGGAATTTACTAGTAGCCTAAATCCGCACTCTGCATTCCAAGTGTAAGTTTTCTCATACTCTTGATTTAATATGTGAATATGTGTTCTGAAATTATGGATTAAATTGTGATATTATGACATGTAATATAATCTTATGATGGTTATTGTGAAAGAGTTGATCGTGGGCATGTTATATGTGCCATATGACAGCGATTATGTCATGAATATAGTGTGACTGTGCAATGAAAAAGTGCAAAAATGGTAAGTAAAATATGTGTTTAATAACAGATATTATGGCCTTATAAACTTTGAGGCCATTGGATATAGTTGGCATGCCATAGGATTATGAGTACTGACCTATATGTGTTATGTGATTTGGGCATTGAGGCCCTAGGACATGTTGGAGAGATAAGAGAACGTAAGCTAAGCTCCATTCAATAGGACATGTTTGGTGTAATGGAGAGTGTTAGCTATATGCTTCACTTTTTGGGATATGTCCGACTCTATAAGTCTTTTGGTGTGCTGGAGATCCATGTATCCGATGAGTGGTTATAAATCCCACTTTTACGTTTCATAGCTCAAGTGCCAAATTATCTATAAATATGCTTCTAAATTGTGATATATGCTTAAATGTTATGTGATTATATATGTAATGTGATATATGCTTAAAAGTGAACGTGATTACCATGTAAATGAACTAATAAATAATGCCTAAGTGTGTATAACATGCCATCAAAGTTTGAACTATTGAGGTTGTGCTATACAGTTGTTTCGTTGATGCTTGATGAATTGTTTGCATGGTAGATGTTCTTGGCATTCACTAAGCTTGTTAAGCGCACCCACCCATTTTAATCCATTACAGATTAATAGCATTCCAGTGTGAGTGGTGGGGTTTCAATGGATTGATCTAAGTGAGACTCTTGTAATACTTCATAGGTGATTTATTATTTTTTTATGATTTGGGAAATAAAGGCAATGTGCTAGACTTTTTGCTGGTATTTGCCATAATATTTTGGATGTTTCCAAAGCTTATTTGTTCTTAGGATTTAAAGATTTGAATCATGAAATGTTGAATTTTTCTCAGACTTATTCTTGATACTTGAAACTGGTACTATAGTCGTTTTGACATTTCTTTGATATGGTATAAGATGTATGTTGAATAGACTTGTGTTAGAATGGTTTTTATGCTTAAATATGCTGAATTTTTACTGTCTGGAGCAGAGGTAATGATATTCGAGTTTTAAAAATGATACCTCTATGATTTTCAAATGTGCAGGAAGTCAGAATCGTAATCTAGTATTCATACCATATCATGAGTATCGATACTAGGGGTGAAATTACTGATACTTATTGAAAGGTACTGATAATTTCTTGTGTTTCATTTTTAGGCGAGAAACAAAATGTTGTTTTGGTATCAATTTTTCAATCAATATTGATACCTTGTAAGGAAAATATTGATATATATGTTCCAGTATCGATACCTACGTAGTTAGTTTTGAAATTTTACTAAGTGGTCTTCATGTATGTACAATTGTTATTATATGATCAACTAAAATGTGTGTAGCAACTCTTACTAATAATTAGGAGTATACTTGACTTAAAACTCATGTAAATGCTAAAATGGAAGATGTTTTTTTTTATAATGAGCTCATTTGTACTGTACGTGATGTGAGACGAAGGTGTGGCATCTTGATATCCGGGCTCGGCGACTGGGCCAGGTATAGAGTGTTACACTAACCCTATTGGCATTCCAATTGTATCCTAATCATTTACTACATTCAACCGGGCATTAACTTAAAATCATAATATCAGTAAACCAACCATTCAAAGGCACTTCTTATTCCTGTACACATACTATAAATCTATTACATTCATTTCAAAATTGTGAAACAACAAGATTTACCACTACCAAGTATTCATTTTCCATTTGTACTTAGTTCCAACATTTAATCATTTACAAGTAAACAATGAAAATTTTACATTACTTATAATTTAACTAACAATTGATATACATAATCATAAGGAAACAAACATATATATTATATACTACAAACTTACCTATACAAATATAGTTGTAAAAATGAAGCTTCTGACTAATCCGACATGTTAGCTTTTTCTCGGTTTAGATCTGGTTGGTTCGTTTCTTGATCATGCATGTAAAAACTCCATGACAAAAGCTTCTTCCTCTCTATTATTCGGTTTGCAAAATAGCAAATTAGAGGAGATGATAGCATTTTTGTCTTTTAGTTTGTTTTAATTTCCATTTAATTACAAATTTACAATTTTGCCCTTAAAAAACAAATTTCATGCATTTAATCACCCAAAACCATCCACTCTAAGTTCATTTGGTACATTTACCATTTAAGTCCATTAGTTTGATAATCCATAATAAATTGACCCATTTACCTAATAGAAACCTATTTTTGCACCTTTTTCAATTTAGTCTTTTTTACTTAATTAATTATTTAAACATTAAAATTTCTTAAAAAAATTAATATGAGCCTAATAACACTCCGTAAATATTTAGTAAAATATTTATGGCTCGATTTATAGAAACAAGGTCTCGATACCTCTTTTTCTAAAACCACTTGACTTTTGGAACATACCACTTGAACTTAACTCTTCATTCAAATAACATAAATTATCAAATCAAAATTTATTAAGATACTATATTTGACTTGTAAATATTAAATAATAATATTTACAGACTCACTCGTCGAATTTGTGGCCCCAAAACCACTATTTTCGACACTACTGAAAAACAGACTATTACAGTCAAAGTATACAAAATTTTAAAAAAAGCTGTTAATAAATAAAATGAAGTTAGACAACTTGTCAACTGTGAAGCTCAATGAGGACTTCTCAACCATTCTCTATAACAAACTACCCACCAAGCTTAAAGATTCAAGGAGTTTTACTATTCCTTTTTTTTATTGGTAGCTTAAATGTAGAAAAAGCTTTGGCTGATTTAGGTGCTAGTATAAATCTTATGCCTTATAAATGTTCAAAAATTTTGCTCTCGGGGAACCAAAACCCACTAGGATGAGATTTCAATTAGCTGACAGATCAATTAAGTATCGTAGAGGTATCATTGAAGATATACTTGTTAAAGTAGATAAAAGTTCCTTGTTGATTTCATTATATTGGACATGGATGAGGATATTGAGGTACCCATGATCTTAGGTCGACCTTTTTTAGTCACTATTAGAACTGTTATTGATGTGGGTAATGGTGAACTTGTACTGTGGGTAGGTGATGACGAGGTTACTCTTCAAGCACGTGATTTTCTGAGAGATTCTAGTAAACAAGATTATACTCGTTATTTTTTTCATTTTAGTAATCATGCAGCTCGACATTCTATGCAGGAAATCACTTATGAATACATGTTAGAAAAGTATTAGTTTCAAGGTGACAGAAATCAAGGGAAAAGTGGAGAACGAATGGTGCAGCTTGATGAATTAGATGAATGGTGAACAAAGGTTGATGAGAACCCAAGAAAGCACAAAAAAATAACAAAGCAATGCCATGGTGTGCATTTAAAAAGGAAAAATCAATTCAAAGTTGGAGAGAAAGTGCTACTAGACAAGTTAAAACCACAAATGTTCCCTGCAGAGCTTAAGTCAAGGGGGTCGAACCCATTTGTGGTACAGAACGTGTTCCCATACGGAACCATTGAGGTAACACTTTCTAAATATAGAACATTTAAGGTAAACTGTCATTAACTCAAACTTTATTTTGGTAGTGATATTGATAACGAGAGAAAGGAGCTCTGACTCCAAAATCCGCCTTAACCGTTAGCTTGAAAAGGGAAGTCGAACTTAGAATCTAAATAAGCGCTCCTCGGGTCCTTGGGAGGCAACCCGAGTGTGTTATTTTATTTTATTTTTATTCTATTTATGATTGTGTGCTTAGTACACTTATTTTTTATTATTACTTAAAAAATAAAAAAAGAAGAAAATTTTGATTTTTTTTAAAAAAGTGGCCCACATGGTTTGGGTGATCCACACAGCTGTGTAAATATTGAAGCTAATTTTTAAAAATAATTTTTTAACCCACACGGTCTGAATGGAGGCACAAGGCCTGAAGACACGATCGTGTGACCCATACGCTCATGTACACGGGCATGGGAGAAGCGAACGACAAAAGCACACGGTCTGGGTGATTCCACATATTCGTGCGTGACACATGACCTGCACACACGAGCGTATCACAGGCCATGTGAACACTGTAGTAATTTTTTAAAATTTTCTAATAGGTCACACAGTCTCAAAGAGATACACGGTTGTCTGGCCACAAGGCCTAACACATGACCATGTATCCTCTTTTAATGCTAAGGGTTTTCATTTTTTTTCTTTCTTCCTTCCCCCACACCACCGTGGGTACCCATCAAATCAACCACCCTCTTTTTTTATTTTATTCATTATTATTATTTTATGGCCATGTACCCATCAAAATAGTATTAGATTTTTTTGTTATTTTCTTTTGAATTATTTAGATTTTATGTTTTTTTTATTTTTTATTTTTTTGTATTTTATTTTTCTTGTTATTTGTTTTTTTTTGAACTTTACTATTATTGTTTTCTCGGCTATTTTTCTATTTTATTATCTCTTTATCTTATTTATTTTTGTTTATCTTCTTATTAGTATGCTCAAAACATGTACTTCATTTTGAATCTCTTACAATTCTGAATTTCACTATTCCAATGAAATCATCCAAAATTAGGGCAGTTTCAATTCTTTCCCTCCCTTATGATATTTTGCTTATTTGTTTGTAATTGTTTGTACATTGAGGACAATGTACATCTTAAGTGTGGAGAGGATTTTAGATGCTTATGTGATATAGTCCCTGAATAATTGTTTGAATTTAAGTAAATTTCTCAAATCTGTCATTAAAGTTATATTTTTTTAATTTTGAGCTTTTAGTGATTCTGTTTTGGGAATAATTTGTGAATTTTTTTGCATTGATCAATTTATACTTTAAGACACGAGAGAGTCAAGCATGATAAACCATTTTTTAGAAATTATTATTTTAAGCTGTCTCCCTAAACTAAATAATTATCTTGAAATTTTAAATTTACAATTTTGACATCAAAACCATTATTTTTTTTGTGAGCTTTTGAGCCTATAGAGCATATATTCTTTTTCATGCTCATTTTATTTTTGGTTGAGTGTGTCAACTTGATTTGTTATTCTAGAATTTGTTTCGGTTATACATGTCAAGACCATATTATTGATTTGATATATTGAGATGATAAAGGCACTTATGATTTAACCCACCTAACCTTTAAACAACTTACCCGTTGAATTAACCTCTAATAAACCACACTGATTCTAACACATTCTTTTCCTTTTTCTTTCTTTCTTTCTAACCCGTTAATGTTAACCCGTAACCCACATTAATGTTGTAAAATTATCATTTTTATTGACTCCCTTTTTGTCGAGATTTGATTTTATTAGTCGTCTAACTATGTTTCATCATTTGTATTGTTGAATTTCTTTTTCAAAAATAAAAAATAAAAAGAGAGATAAAAATTATATAAAAAAAGAGAAAATTTTGATTGAGTTTGAATAGCTAGTTTCATATTTTGTTGAAAAGCTCGTTTTCATTTGGTAATTCAGCAACTGATATTTTTTCTAATTTGGTAAGTTATCAACTTGACTCTCAATTGTAACCAACTTTTTTTACCTTGTCTATAGTGGTGGAGATTTAATTGGTGTGTCATCTCATTTATATAGTGGTGGAGATTTGATTTTCAAGCAAGCATATGGTAATAACATTTTTTGTTCGACTGTTGAGTGCAAATTGCTTGAACCTTAAATAATTTGAGTGCTTTGAGTGAATCCTTAGTGAGTATTTTAATTCTTGTTGAGTTTAAATTTCAGGTGATTATTGAGATAGGGAAGATGCCTGATGTTTTTAAGACTTACAATTCTCTGCTTGGAGTACTTGTGTTGTTTAGTGTCATTTTAGTGTGAAATTCCAATGCATGATTATCTGTAAATTATCCTAAAATAGTGTTGGTGAAAACAATAAATTGAAGGAAGTAAACTTGAATATGGGTTTAGGATTTTTCTTGAGCCCAAGCAAAAGCTTAAGTGTGAGGATATTTGATAAATGTTAAAAGTAACATGTTTTAATCTCATTTTAATGCGTTTTTGGGCGATTATTCGATGTTAATTTTGAATTTCATGCTCCTAATCCTTTAAATTCATGTTTTTTATTCTTAATAGAACATTTGGGAGCAAAAAGAGCATAACAAGAGCGAAAATAAAAAAATTGAAGCAAGCTATAGGAGCCACATAGGCTGGCTCATTCCACACAGCTTGTCCATACGACCGTGTGACCCACATAGGCTACCACACTGTCATGTGGTTGCTCAAGTTGCTTGTGCGAATTTGCACTCCAAACAGTGGAAAATTTTGATTTTTAGGTTTTTCGAGAATTTTAAGACGTATATATGACAAAAATGAGAAGATAAGAGTGAGTCATCTTAGAATATTCAAGAAAACAACTCGAAAAACACCATTAAAGCCGATTTTGAAGCAGATTTCTATCAAGATTGAAGACACTTAGTTGATGTCTTAGGAGATTATCATGAGTTTCTTTATTTCTTTCGATTATACTGTGTTTTGGATGTTTTTATTTTCAAGCATGAACTAATTTTTTAAATACCTAAGGAGATGAACCTTATGATGGATTCTGTTGTTTGATTTTTATTTTACGCAACAAATAATTATATCTTGTCATCAATTATGTGTGTTTAATTCTTGGTTTGATATTTCTAGATTATTGATCTATGTTTGATGTGCTCAAATCAGAGGAGGAATAGACCCTGTTTAAGAGTACATCTTACGTAATTGAGTGGAGTTGCATGCAATCCTAGAAATAGGACGACATAAATCGACCAGATTAGAGTAAAATTTAATAAGTGAATTCATAGATCGACTTAATGGGATAATAGGGGTTTTAATAAGAAAGAAATTCCAATTAATCAACCTAGAGTCAGTTGCTCTTAAATTTCAATTAATCAACCTAGAGTCAGTTGCTCTTACTCTCGAAAGAGATATTACCATAACTTAGGGATTTCTACGTATCAAGATACTAAGTAAAGAAATTATGAAATTAGATTGATAATGACAGATGAAATCTAGGTGAATTCTTTCTTTGGTATTGTTTTGCTTCTTGGTTGTTTAATCAATTATTTTCCCATTTTCTTCTTTGTCGCGTTCTTAGTTAATTAATTTAGTTAATTTAAGTTTTAATCAATCACTCGAATTTATTAGTTAAATAATAGAAAGATGGTAATTACTAGTACTTATAGTCCTTGTGGGAATGATATCTTTTCTTACCGTAGTTATACTATTAATTGATAGGTGCACTTGCCTTAGTCAAATTTTTAGTTACTTTCATGGACATCACTTGTCTCGATGTTAGAGGTTCATCGTTGCGACATGACTCACTATTTCCACAAAAATAAACCTAATACAAGTTTGGATGGCCTGAAAACATATTTATATACCTTCCATACTACCATATCAAATACCTACCAAAGCATACAATACAAATTATGCAAAATTGGCACTTCTAGGTACCATTAAATTACTAACTTCTAACATCAACTAATCACTTTGGCTTATACCATGCATATTTCCAAAAAAAAAAAACACAACCGAAACATATTCAAGACTACATTCACAACATTGAGGCTTGAAACTAACTAGACAAACACATGCAAACACAAATTCAAAGCATTAGCATAAGATTATAACATACAAATTTTTACCATTTGCACATTTAGCCAAAATGAAATATAATTTACAAAATTTGTTGAGTCGTAAATGGTAGTCTAGATGCTGGCTTCAAGTCCTGGGGCTTCGAGAATCATCTAAACCTGCGCAAGGAGAAAACAAACTGTACGCTGAGCAGTAGGGCTCAGTGGTACATTTATCATTCAAAGCTTATAACATAAGAATTAGCAAAACAATTCAATTCCTTACATGTATATCTATATGCATATAATATTCTACTAACTTATATTTCTAGATATCATGCTTATCATCATCAATCTTGTAGTTAATTATGCTTATAACCAAATATTATTACATCCTAATCCAATTTTAACATTTAGCATTCAAATATAAATGTTTTCCACATATCACTTATGTTATATGTCACATAATTTAATTATTAATATCATATTATTCACTAGTTTATAGAGTCTACAAACTCATTCAAATCCATTTCAGCCCTTAGGGCTCGATTTCATTTGATTTTTATACTCGGTTGTGTAATTTCAACATTTCTTTCACATTTAGGTGTAATTATTTCTAAAGGTAACACTTTATACACAATCATATCATTCACCAAGTTATCTTTTACAACCCCTATTAACTTGACTCAGACTCAGACAAATACTCGGATCGTCTAACCAACACACAAAATTGGCACCGAAATGCATTTGATATGTCAAAATAAAGGAAATTGGCACGTGATCTGCCGTAATACAGTGTAGCATATTAAACTAGTTTTCGCACTTGAGGAGCTTGGATAAAAGCATTTTCATTATATTTTAATTGAGTTTTTATAGTTTAGTTTACATTCAATAAAAAGTGTATTTTGAGTCTTTTATTGACCTTAAGGGATGAATGGGGCCTAAAGGCGAGCGAACGTACTAAGTGGGTGTGCAGAAGACCATGCAAGGGCATAAGAACTCAATACTGGTTGTTGATCTGCCATGAATTACACTATTATTTACATCCTTTTTACACATAACTTTAGCTTGTTTAATCGTTAAATCAAATCATCTTAATGTGTATATATATAGGTTTTCATACTTAAAATAGTATTTTATGCTTTCTAGTAGTTTTTATTACATTTTATACATCTAAATAATGTTACATGGTCTTGTAAGTCAAGGTGGGAGCTAAAGATGCACATTCAGGCTGAAACTGATGCTTACGCCGTGACACCAAGACACTAATGTCTCAACATTAAAGACAAAATCCAAAAACAAGTTTTGGAAAGAAACTAGCCTTGATATCGCAACAATCTCCTTGTTGTGTCGCGATACCAGATCCAATGTTCCAATGTTGTGATACCCAAAAACTCCTTGCACGAGATAATTGCATTTTTGAGAAAAAATAGGAGTATTTTTCCTAGTCAAACTCTAAGGAATTTGAAGGATAATTTAGGCACTTTAATATTCCAAGTTTAGCCTATATAAAGGCCATTGTAATTAGTTTAAACACACAATTGGAGGAAGACAGAAAATATACTTAGGGTTTTTATTTCACTCTTAGTTTTTACTTGGGGCATTTTATGTTCTTGTAATCGAAAGATCCTATTCTAAAGTGATACTCGCACGAATGGAGATTGTTCCGGAGCCACGCTTTTATCGATAAATCCATGAGCATCTCTTTCCTTTATTCTATTATTTATATCTCTTCCTTAACATTGTTAATTGATTGTTTGTGTAAAGATTAAAATTAGTTTATACTTTACCTATATTTCGCATGTTTTAATTGTATTAATCTTATTAATTAATTGAAAGGTAGAGCTTTCTTAGCGGGTTACCTATTTGGGAAAGAAAGAACTTAAACCCTAGGCTTCACGACCCTAGAAAGTCATGTAGGGGGAATTAGCCCAAAATTTGTGTAGCCTATTCATGAACACCTTAGCCCCCAACCAACCTGAATTGTGAGGTTGAGAGATAAGTAGTTCTTACCGACTAATTAGGTTAGTTGAATGCCGAAAGGTGCAGCTAGATTGATGACTAGCTGGTTGAATAGAGCCCTACATCAATAATTAATTAGGTAAAGCAATTAGATCTAGGCTAATGGAACTTGCAAAGTTAAAACAAAGGATAAGAGAACCGATACAAGATCTTAGGAGTAGATTTAGGCTTAATTCAATTTATTTAGTTTATTAATATTATCATAATCTTGCTTCCATATCAACACTACTAATTCGTGACTCAAGTACATTAGTAATAATTTCCAATAATTGCCTTGATAGCAGTTTTCCCCAAACTGTAATCCCTTGGGTACATCCTTACAGTACTTACCTACTTCATTGTAACTATATTACAACCTAACACGTATACTTGTGGACACCACCTAAATTCCATAGATTTTGTAGCAGTATTCATACTATAGATGTTAATACATCCAGAAGCGGCCAATCACTATGTTGCAACACGGGGAGTTCGAGGTCATAACATAGGGAGCAAAATGCAAGAATTACCATACTGTAACATCCTCATTTTCGAGTTTTTTGCGATTCTTGATATTTTAAGTAAGTTTCTAAAATTTGGTATGTGATTATGGAATTCATAATTTGGGTATGTAAATGGGCTTATGGAAGGCCCATGAGTTGGCCAAAACCCGGTAGAATTTTTAAATTTTGGACTTAGGAGTTAGGGGTTCTGGCTAGGTGCCCTTATATAAAGTTGTGGGTAAAATGTATCACAAAAAGGAGCGTTAGTAAAGTGTCAAGGGTGACGCCACTAAGCTCCTAAAAGGGTGGCGTGTGGAGCATAGGGGAAGACCTGGGATCGATTCCCTGTGTTGGCAAGTAAGAGTATTTATTTTTATGTGCAGGAAGGGTAAGTGTTGGAATCCAAGTGGATTCTGTAAGAGGAGAGTTTGGATCAAGTCAAATGCATGGATTAAGGAGGGATAAGGGGAGAGATTTTAGGGATTTGATATGAAGATAGAGTTGGCCGAATAAAGGAGATTGGAGGGGGGATTTTCGGCAGAGAGGTTTAGTTAGGGATTTTCGGCACTTAGGTATTTTTGTGCCGTTTTCTCCCTGGAGGATTAGTCTTTTTCTCTCTTTTTCTTTTGCAGCCGAATCTACCACCTCTTCTTCCATCTTTTCTTCCTTCTCCTTCTTTCAAACCAGCCCACTATTTTCCTCCATTCACCATTGTTTCTTTCCTTTATCTCTACTTCTGCCGAAATACCGCAAAAGCTGAAATCAGTGAAGATAGGGGGTGCCGATTCTTTGTGACCAGCAACCTTTTCTTTCCTTTTCAATTGTTGGTGTTTGATTCCTTTACCTTTTAGGTGTACGGTTTCAAGAGAAGTAAGACTGTGGTAAGTGCTCAAACTCTAAATGACTCCTAGAGTAACTGATGGCAAAAGCCGAAACCCCTCTAGTTTAGGGAGGTGGCCGAATATGGGTATAGGCCTTATGGGGTCTTCTTTTAATATTTTTATGATTTCTATAGTGGAGGAGCCGCAAGGCGTAGTGTCGACTTGAATCAGCTTGGATCTCCGGAGTGGCTAGATCTAGTCAATCAATATCGGCAAGGTAAGGTTCTTAAGGCCATTTTGGATGGTGGCCGAATGTGTAAGTACTAATATAAGATGGTTCTTGTTTTGGGTCAATTAATGGAAGCTGATTTATTAATGGTGGAATATAGGAGAAATCGTGTAGGAGATCTCGTCGAGGAATATCGCCAAACAGGTGTGTAACGAACCCTTTTTTATAGCTTAAAGCGATAAATGCCGAAAAGCCGAAATGCCAAAATTCTGGCATTTCGAGGACTTGTGAGCAAGCGAACGCTCACTAGTTAGTTAGAATTGATGAGATGATTATCGGGAACAATGGAAACGATAAGAATGTGATTTTTGGCATTCTCGGTAAGTTGGGCCTCGAGGGGCCAAAGTGGGGCCCATTGGGCTTTCGGGCCCATTTGGGTAAAATTGGTAGAAAAGGAGAACCTGTTAAATTGCGCATCGTGACTGATAAAACCGTTATGGAATATAGGCTAAATGGGCCTAGATGACGAAATTGGCTAAGTAGGGCCCATTAGAGGTTTTTAGGCCCAATAACTCAATTTCGCTAAAAATGGGCCAGACTCACTGTTTGCACACATGAATTGTTAGTAACCGTTAATGAACATGGAAACCCTAATTTTTGATAAAATTATAGAATTACCCTTATAATATGAAAATGATTGTTTTGCACCTAGGTAAAAATGACCATTATACCCCTAGAGTTTATATATGAATTTAATACGTGGGATTTTGATAAACATGGTATGTATGGTATGTATATGACATGTATGATATGCACATGATATGTATGATATGCACATGATGTATTCGTAAATGCATTGGGTTGGGTTTTTATATGGATGGAGGAAGTGTAAAAGGGCTTATGCCCCAGTTATGATAAAGGGCTTATGCCCCAGTTATTAAAAGGGCTTATGCCCCAGTTATTAAAAGGGCTTTGCCCCAGTTATTAAAAGAGGCTAGGCCTCCAGTTATATGATAAAGCAGCTATGCTGCCAGTGGAGAGTTATGGCGGGGTGGGTCGAGTTAATCCCCACATGGTGTGTTGGTTGGTACGGGTGGAGAGTAGCGGATGGCGGGTTGAGTAGTCTCCCCAAATGGGCTTGCATTCTCTCATTGACATTACATGTGATATTGAAATGGGCCTATGGGCCATACCGTTTACAGTAAAGGCTTCGGCCCAGTAATATGAAATATGAAAAGGCTTCGGCCCAGTGTTATGAAATATGAAATATGAAAAGGGCTACGGCCCAGTACATGTTGAGATTAGATTTGGGCTTAGGCCCAACAGGCTGTTATTGTTTTGGACTATGAAAGAGGCTTGTTGCACACTGAGTTTCCAAACTCACCCCCTTTCCTTAACCTTGCAGGTGAGCCTTGATGTGGGGACTTGGGCTGGAAGGGATTCAGAGTAGCCACGGTGATCGCCTTTGGACTTTTAAATAAGCGTTGGTTTTCATTAAATTTCCTTTAATTATTATTTATTTTTGGGTTGTAATAAGGCCATTTTAACTTTCCTTTTATTTCTTTTCGGGATTATTTTATTTTTAATAACTTTAAACCTGGTTGATAATTATTCAAATAGGCTAGACTTAGGACGTGTTTTCAAAACGGTACTTGATTTCAAAATATCTCACCGCCACGATTAATCGATTTAACAAAGACGTTCGCTTAAACAAATTTAAACTCGATATAACAAAGTGTGGTTATGGTTGTGGGCATGTCTAGAATTGGATCCAATCAAAGAGCTTGGTACTTAAGCAGCCTTCATGGCTCACCTCCTCTGTCTCGGATACCTACCTGGTGCCCAGCTTCCATACACTTTGTTAACTCACAAAAGTCATTTTTTTTAAAAGCACTAAAACGAAACATGGATTTTTAACTTCAATGTGGCACGTCAGATTCGGCCATAATGTCTGGGCCGGGTTTGGGGTGTTACACATACTACCTTTGGTGTCACGACATAGCCATAGAATATCACTACACACCCTTAAAGCCACCCCTAACTACCCTCGATGTTGCGTCACAGGCACTAGGGTGTCCTAACACCAGCCCTGTATGGGAGATAATTATGAGCCAGTGGCATTTTGGTTCGTACAATTAAAATTTAAACACAAGAGTGTCAACTAACCTACAATTAAGGATGATGGCAACCCTAACTCTACAAATAGGCTCCTAAACACTTGTTAAAGGACAATTTTTCATATTCTCTCTAATTTAGTTTTTAGATTTTTTTCTTTCTTTTAGGGTTTAGATTTTTTTTTTAGTTCTTGCCAGTCGTGTTCTTCAGAGAACTTGATTTGTAGACACAATCAAATGTTTAAGGATTTTTTTACTTCATCAATCGAATATAATCAAGATTCTTTAAACTTTATTCCTAATTTATTTTTCATGCATATATTTATCATCAAGTTTATTGTGTTTATAGATTCTATGAAGAACTAATCCTCTTATGGGGGATTAGCGAGTGGAGGCCTAATTGATTAATTTCTATGTAGAGTTTTCTTAACGAATCAACTATTCGGGAGAGGAAGAACTTAAACGCTAGGCTTGACGACCCTAGGAAGTCATTTAGGTGTGAATTAACCAAAAATTGGTATGGCCTATCCGTGAACACCTTAGCCCCAAATCGGTCTGGATCGTGAGGTCGAGATAAGTAGCTCTTGTCGACTCGTTTCTTTAGTTGAAGATTGAGAGATCCTGCTAGGGTAACGACTAGTTGATTGAATAGTAACCTGAAATAGGAATTAATTATGATCATCAAAGCAAGCTAATCACCCATGTCTTCATTTGATTGAGTTTAGATTTAGTTTTCCAAAGTCCCATTTATTTATGTAGTTTTTAATTCGTTGTTTTAAAACCCAAAAAATCTTTCCTTTATGTTTTATTATAATATAATTTATTTAAAATACTAATTAATTCTATTTACATTTAGGTTAACTTTAACTTAGTACTCGCCTCTCTTGGGTATGATCCTCGGAGTACTTACTTATTTTGTTGTAAAATTATATTACAACCTGACCCGTATACTTGAGAACACTGCTTATTTCATATATTTTGTGTAGGATTCTTACTCTGGGCATTGGTACATCTAGATGCAGTCAAGTTGTTGCTGTTGTTGCTAGGGAGGCAATGTTACTAAATAGATTTTAATTTTTACGTTTTAATAGGATAAGTAGAAAATTTTTGACTTGTAGGTGTGATTTGTATTTTTAATTTTATTAATTTACTTTCCCAACTTCTTTCTTTTCTTTTTTGTTAATTTCAGTATATGCCTCACAAGAGAGGAACACATATTTAGTCAGTCACTAATCCATAGAGACTAATCCTAAAAAATCATTTAATTATGGATGAAACTAATTACATGTGGTTTAACGATAAGATGATTTTTTATGATGAAATATATGAAAAGGGAGTATATGACGAATGAGAGATTATAGAGAATAAAAAATTGCTCATGATAGAGCTGAGCCAATGCGAAAACAAAGCCTCAACATAACATTGGAGTAATGATCAAGGTACTGATGTAGTTAAACATCCACATAAGTTCACTGGTAATTTTTATAAGACACTTGAAGAATATCATGATATGCTTGAATATTTAAACAAGCCTCCTTGTGATTCGTATAAAATGCCTTCACATGAAACAACCAAGACAGCTAACTCTGAGTTATTATCAAACATGTCAGACATGATGGCGAAAATGATGAAAATGATGTAAGAAACCTTCGAAGCACTACCTCCAAGTAAAGAGGACATGTTTGACGTTCACAACTTGGATCATAAGAACCCTTGTATTATTGATGACCATGATAAGACTCATGGTGAGATTCAACCTGAGCTTGTAATGAAGATCATGGGGATGAGTTCAACATAGTTGAAACTATCTCTAATCTAATTGACGTAGCAACAGATCTAATTGAAAAGGTAGAAGTAAAAGATGAACCAACCATTAAAATGGAGCTTGAACCGAAATTAAATGAAAGTGTAGAAGAGCTAATACACTTTCTAAACATAGCAGAGAAGGTCCAACCGAAGAGGTTGAAGAGTTCGATTCGTTCTCATTCGACAATGACAGCAAGGATCGAGTACCAAAGCCTCACGCAACAAGAAGACAAGGAAGCTGTAACATCCCAAATTAGGGTCTAGTCAGAATAGTGGTTTTAAGACCATAAATTCAAAATAGACATAATTATTTTATGGTTACTTGATGATCCATGATATGATTGCATAGTTGTGTGAAATTTTCAGGAAGAAATTTTATGCCTAAAGTGTCCAATTTGACTGCAGGGACTAAATTGAATAAGTTGTAAAACTTGTGTTCTAGAAGCTTCAAGCATGAAATTGTATTAGATTTTTAATTAGAGGCCCTTAAATAGCAATTTGACCAAGTTCTAAAATTTTGGACAAAAATGGGCATAAATAGGAAAATTTTGAAAGAAAGGCCTTAAGGGCATTTTTGTCATTTGGTAAATAAAAGAATAAAACGGGAAAAAGAAAGCCAAATTTTTCCATCTTCTTCTTGCTTGTGCCAAAATTCCAAGGGTCACCATAGCTAGGGTTTGTTCATCTTTCAAGCTCAAAAGTAAGTGCATACTAGTCCCGATTTTAATGTTCTTTACATTTTTGAAGTTGTCATCAACCGACCTAGCTATTTCTACCATTATTTTGAGCTAGGTTTCATGCATTAAAATTTATATTTCGATGTTTAATGGAGGAATATGAATGTTTGATGTGTGATAAACATCTTTTACTAAGTGATTTTTAGTGAAAACACCTAAAAAGGACTTGTTTTAAAAAGGTGTAAAAATGAGTTGTAAAAATATGAAATAAAGGAAAATGTGGGCTGATATGAACATGGTGTAGGTGTAACACCCCGAACCCGAAACCGACACCGGAGTCGAACACGAGGTGTTAACTGACTTTAACCCCTTATAAAATTTATTTTCCAGACACTGCCCAATCTGTGTACTAGTCGTTTTAAAAATCATATCTTGAGTTTCGTAACTTGAAAATCAGTTTCGTGATTTTTCCCAGAAACTAGACTCATGTGCGCATCTATGTATTTTTTTCTAGAATTTTTGGTCGGGCCAATTAGTACAGTTTATTAGTCAAAGTCTCCCATATTGCAGGGGTCGACTACACTGACCTTCTCCCATTACGACTTGGATATCTCCCTGCACGGGGCTTCAATACTGATGCCGTTTGTTTCTATGAAAACTAGACTCAGAGAGGAATCTGTACATATATGGTACGACCCCTAATTATCTCTGGTTAATTTATAATGAATTTCCAAAGTTGGAGCAGGGAATCCAGAAACCGTTCTGGCCCTGTCCCACAAAAATCTGATTATCTCTTAATATACTGCCCATATGATCTTTTCGTTACTTCCTCATGAAAACAGACTCATCGAGCTTCGATTACATAATTTATTCATCAATTAATTCCACTCCTACTATTTTTAGTGATTTTTCAATCTCATGACACTGCTGCTGCCAGCATCTGTTACGAAAGTAACTAGGTCCATTTCATGCCTACCCTTGATCCAACTCAATCGAACATTCGTGCCATTTTCGCATGGCTTAAAGTTTACATGCCAAAGTTCAAACACAACGTAATAGCTTATACATGCCAAAATGTTCTTCTAAGCCAACTAAGAAGAAAGTACCAAAACTTGCTATCCGGTGTGATGACTTCGATGACGGCCTGACCCCGCAAAAATAGATGAGTCCAAGCAACCTATAATGGGTGACAAGGAAACACCGAGTGAGTTTATAACTCAGTAAGTCATAAGCAATGCACTACCATCCATCAATAACATTATCACAAGAGGAAACAAAATGGAACGAGACAATTTACTCCATCCATACCGAACCATACCATAGTTCCTCCAACCTATCGATTCAATTTCATATCAATTCATGCATTCACATTCCATATACTCATCAATAAGACATTGAAGCATTTTCATAAATCAATTTATTTTCGTTACAATCAACGACTAAACGGCCTTTCACCCATCCTACGATAAATTTTATGTACGTGACTTCAAGTATATTTGTCACATAGGTTCAAACTTACCGAGCTCAACACCAAGTATAAGCATAGCACCTATTAGCCATGTACTCAAGACACTTACCCGATCCGCTGTCCGCGATCGACTCAATAGTGTCGCACACATAGTGTCCATAATGATTCACGAATGTATATTGAGTCCGCACACTCAGTGCTATATAATCAACTCGCACACTTAGTGCTACGTAATCAAATCGCACACTTAGTGCTACATAGTCAAACTCGCACACTTAGTGCCGCATGGTCAATTCGCACACTTAGTGCATCATATTCATTTCGCACACTTAGTGCAACGTAGTCAAATCGCACACTTAGTGCTGTACAATTCAATCCCGCGCACTTAGCGCCAATCTCATGGTCATAAATGATTATACCCGCACGTTTAGTGCCGAGATCAACAACTCAGTACATCTTACCTCTTTTCTTTTCATTCAACAATTTCATCATCACATACGTACATGCAAATATATATATGTATATTTATTCATTCCATTCAGCATCAAAACATAAACATTATGACCATTGAAATAATACCAACTGCATGCTTAATGACTTACCTCGTGTTGGGTAAGACGGTTCCAACTCGGCTACTCGATGACCTTTTCTTTGCCTTTGCTCGATTCACCTCCTTTAACTCCTTGAGCTTAATCAATAATTTAACTAGTTTAACCACCTTGCCAAATATTTACAATCCAATTTCACATGTATATGTATGTTAGTATATTCGGCTAATAACCTCATGCAACTACCATATCATCAAAATCTAATCACCCATGCACATGCATTAGGTAAGTTACCTTTGCTAATTTTAAACCCAACATCACACAAGCTCTCAAGGGATGGCCGAATGCTTCTTTTGTTACCCAACTAATCATTCGACAATTTCATCCCCTTTGCCACCCTTTTATGCCTAATTATCTAAATCAAGATAAGATCATCAACATGCCTAACCATAGCCGAATGTGCAACATTAATCTATCACCTCTATCTCTTAAATACTATCAAGTTCATTTACTTCCAATTTCTTAAGTTCCACATCTTAATGCCCATTATACATAATCAAATTTAACATCATCTATATATTTACTCATATGGCCGAATATACATACCCCCATATAATATCATTTTCATTCCATTTAACACTTAATTTCCACCACATAATCACTTGGCCGATTTTGCTAGCATACAAGCCTATGACCGAATGTCCTTGACCTCTAGTCACCTAGATTTTTATTCTTTAAGCCTCATCCAACTCATATTTTTCATTGACAACCTCCTTAACTTCAATTTATTCACATCTTTAATCATGCTACATTCGACCATTATTTAACAATAATTCCTGCATCGTTTTTATTAAACACTCAAAATCAACCATCTTCATACCTCATCACCAAAGACATCAAAATACCATGGCCGAATATCATCTCCATCAATTAACAAAATTTGAACCATGGCTAGGTAGATTTTCACTTACAACTTAAAATATACATGAATCTCAAAGAATAATATCAAACATACCTTAGTCTAGCAAACCACCATAGCCGATTTTCTCAAGCTTTTTCCCCTTCCTTTCTTTCCTCTATTCGGCCAAGGATGTTCAAGAATGAACACTTTTTTTTTTCTTTCTTCAATTCACGGCAACAAGGGGGTGAGACCATGTTATTATTTTTTTTTTCCATCACCCTTCCTTTCATTATTTAATTATCATGCTTATTATTTTATTTTCCTTACCATACATCACTAACACAACATGTTGGTGACATGTTTCCACCCATAGCATGGCCGGCCACTACATATTAGGGAGGGGGAATTTGACATGCAAGTCCCCTTTTTCTTCCACATGCACTAATAGGTCCTCATGCATTGACCTATCACATTTTAAAATTTTCTCATATAAGTCCTATTGACTAAATTCACATGCAATCGACTAAATCGAAGCTTGAAATTTTCACACATTCATGATTACATATTCTAGACAATAAACATCACATTCAAACCTTTCGGTGACTCGGTTTAGCGGTCCCGAAACCACTTCCCGACTAGGGTTAATTTTGGGCTGTCACAGTAGGTTCGGTTAGGCTTGGGTAACCAAGGAAATGCATGCATTTCATTTTACGAGCCTAGGGACAAATTTGTAAATAAGTGAAAAGTTTGGGGTAGAATGTTAATTTTACCAAAGTATGTGTTATGGGTCGATTTGACCAATGTATGTATTGAACAAGTTAAATTTGGAATTATAGATCAAGAAAAACGTAATTCGGGTCTTGATCGGGGGAAAAACAAAGTTTACGAGGATTAGGCTCTTTTTTATCATTTTATACCGAGGTAAGTTCATTTGCAAATAATGCAACATGTACCATACTCTAAATGCTTTAATATTGCTTGTATGATAAGTACTTACATATTTGATATGTTGTTGTATCATGTGTTCATTGTCTAAATTATATCATGAATTACACTTTGATTATTCGATGAAAATGTGATTGGTACTATGAGCATTGAAAACGACATTAAGAGCAAGTTCGACAGAAATGTGGTATTGAAGAATTCCGTCTGAACCTTAGGAATAGTTTAGGATACAAGTGACATGTCACTAGGAATTATGTGATCTGAACTCATTGAGTTGTGGTCTGAGTTCATGATGTATATGACACATGTTTTGGCGTCTGGGTACTAGTCTCGCGTATATTACCGATGGCTGGGTAGTCCAGCATGTGTTGCGGATACCTAACAACCTATGTAAGCAGACCCTTGAGTAGCTCGAAAGCGAGCAACATGTGTTATGTGATATGAGATAGCATTGGCAACATATGAGGCACTTAGGTGCAAGATTCTGATGTATCCGATAGTATTTCGAGTGTTTAACGGGTATTTCTAAAGGAAGTCCAACGAGCAACCTTGATGAATACGTCAAAGATGAGAAAGTAAGTTATTTTGTGCATGTGGCACAGGTATGCACATTGAACTCATGAGAATGACATGAGATATGATGACCTTGTGGTAAGAACATGTTTATATATATGAAGAATAAGTTTAAGAGATTTGATAAAATGCAAGGTTATTTGATAAAATGCAAGGTTATGTTCATTATGTTAAATGTATGACTATTGCTTGTTTAAGTTGCATTTTATTTGTATGTGAACTTACTAAGCTTTAATGCTTACCCCCTTTCCTTTCCTTTTCTTATAGTGTCACCAAGCTAGCTCGGGAATCGGGAGACCTTGGAGACTCGATCACACTATCAATTGAACATTTGGGTATAGCTAGTCTTCTCATTTTGAGTATGGCATGTATAGGGACTTGGTCTTTTTGTTATGTGTCATATTGATTAGCCAAATGTGTAGGCTCATGAAAGTATTATGATTATTTTGCATATGGCCATGAGAAGTGGCTCAGATTGATTATTTGGGTTGTAACCCTAATTATTGGTGCATGCATGCAAACATTTTTATGTTTTGATGTGGTTTTGGTTGCTTGTAGATGATATGTAAGATGAATGGCATATGTATTAAATGAATGAATGAGGACTAATAGGTATGACAATATTTATGGTGTAATTAAGTAACTTGAAGAAGAATTATAAATATGAAATAATATGAAATTGGTGTGGAATGTCATATGGAAGTATGATGGTTGGAGTATGTGATATGTCCACATTATAAAGACATGGATTAATCATGATGGTGAATGCTTGTGTAGCCAGATACGCCATGTTTCATGCTATGAAGTAGGATTGAGTATGTGACTGTTTAAGGGTGGCAAATGGCTTGGAAAATAGCCTAAAAATTGTCCACACGGTTAGACACACAGGCATGTGTCTTGGCCGTGTGTGACACACGGTCTGCCCTATGGGCATGTGATCCAGCCGTGTGTCCCTTGCACCCTAATTATGCAAAACAGAATGCCCAATAGTAAACCCATGGGTAGAGACATGGCTGTGTGTCTCAACCGTGTAAAGGACACAGCCTTAGGACATGGCGTGTGCCTAGGTCGTGTGAAGTTTGCACTTAATTTTTGGAATTTAATTCGCCACATGGCCTAAGTACATGGGCGTGTAACTTGGCCGTGTAACCTTATTTGGTTGATGACGTCATAGTTAGAAAGTTACACGGGCGTGTCCTAAGCCACACGGGTCTGTGTGACCATATAGCCTACCCACACGGACGTGTGACCCTCCTAATCAAGAAAATTTTCTAAGTTATCCCAAAGTTCTAAAAGTTCCCAGCTTAGTCCTGAACCACTATCAATTTATGTTTTGGGCCTCGTAGGCCTTTATAAGGGACAATTTGCATGAGATTGAAAATTTTTTAAATTCGACAAAATTTTATGGCCCGATTTTGTATGAATGTTCATGTTTAAGTCTGGTAATGCCTCGAACCCTGTCCTGGCGTCAGATACAGGTAAGGGTTGTTACATTTAGTGGTATCATAGCTACAGTTTAGTCGATTCTCAAACTAACATAGCATGTGTACGAGTCTAGCTATGCATGCCATATATATATTATGATAGTGTGACGAATCTTGACGATTTTGAAATTTGTTTTTATATAGTAAATGGATCCCGACAGAGCAGTGGCAGATGATGTTCAAAGTAACGCGCCTGCACCCGCTGAAGAGGCAGCGCTGTCTGATAGTAGACCCCCTACAGTTAGTCAAGGAGAATGAGGCAGGGAAGCTTTTCTCCATATGATGGATGCCTGGTACACGGAGTTTGTTCAAATGAACCCGAACACTCAACCCCCTCCACCCCCACTTATTCCTCAACCTATCCCTATAGCACCCTAAGGTATGGACTTTGTGAGACTGAATAGACCTCCAATTGATAAGATTTGGAAACAATGAGCCAAATAGTTCTGAGCTAGTAAAGATGATGACCCTGAGAGGGCAGAGTTCTGGCTCGAGAGTACCATTAGGGTGTTTGATGAGTTATCATGCACACCTGAGGAATGCATGAAGTTTGTTGTGTCCCTCCTAAGAGACTCGGCTTATCAGTGGTGGAATACCCTTGTGTCGGTGGTACCAAGGGAGAGAGTTAACTAGGAATTCTTCTAAGAAGAATTCCGCAAGAAGTACATTAGCCAAAGATTTATTGATCAAAAGAGGAAGGAATTCCTCAAGTTAAGATAGGGCCAAATGAAAATAATGCAATATGAGCGTGAATTCGTGAGACTAAGGAAACACGCTCGAGAATGTGTATCGACTGAGGCCATCATGTGCAAAAGATTTGAAGATGGATTAAACGAAGACATCCGATTGCTGGTGGGTGTCCTTGAACTGAAGGAATTTTTTGTGCTCATTGATCGGGCTTGTAAAGCTGAGGAACTTTCCAAGGAAAAGAGGAAAGCCAAGGCTAAGGCTAGAGATATAAGGAAGAGGCCGATGAGCAAGTCACTTTCATCCTAGTCTAAGAAATCTAGAGATGTGTATTCTCGTTCTTATGTTTCAGCTGGGCATTCGTACAGAAATCGTAAGAAGCAGAATTTGGGTTTTAAATCTCAGGCTACATCTGTAGCTAATGTGGGTAATGATAAAGCTTCCAGACCTGAATGCCAACAATATGGTAGAGGTCATTTTGGTAAGTGTAAGGTAAGCGATAGATATTGTTTCCGATGTAGTTCTCAATACCACTATATCAAAGACTGTCCTGAGAAGGTCGAGAAAGAAAATTTTCAAAGTACAAGGCCGGGTAGTACGGCTACAAAGGGGAGACCCTCGAGAAATGTCGGTAATGGGACTAGTAGTAAAAATGTAACAAGGGATATAGCAGTGAGATCTGAAGCTAGAGCTCTAACTAGAGCCTATGCCATACGTGTGCGCGAGGACGCATCTTCTCTTGAAGTGATTACGGGTACTTTTTCTCTTTATGCACTTCCGTTATTGTCTTGATTGACCATGGTTCTACTCATTCATATGTGTGCATGAAATTGGTATATAACATGAATATGCTTGTTGAGTCTACGGAATTTATTATTAAAGTGTCAAACAAGTTAGGCAAGCATGTTTTAGTTGATAAAGTATGTAAGAAATGTCCTTTGACGATTAGAGATTATTATTTTCCAGCAAACCTGATGTTATTGCCGTTCAATGAATTTTATGTTTTATTAGGCATGGATTGGTTAACAGTTCATGATGCTATAGTAAATTGTAGACAAAAAGTTATTGAATTGAAATGTGAAAATGGTGAAACTCTCCAGGTTGAATCAGATGAGTCAAATAGGTGGCCAATTGTAATTTCTTCGATGTCTACTCAGATATTTATTAGAAAAGGATGTGAAGCTTATTTGGCTTATGTGTTGAATACAAAAGAGTCTGAGTTGAAGATTGAATCGATGTTGGTAGTATGTGAGTATCCAGATGTGTTCCCGAAAGAGCTGCCTAGATTACCTCCTATTAGGGAAGTTGAGTTTGGTATTGAATTAGTCCCTAGTACAGCACCTATTTCAATTGCTCCATATAGAATGACCCCGACTGAATTGAAAGAACTGAAGTCACAATTCCAAGAATTGACTGACAAGGGTTTTATGAGACCGAGCTTTTCGCCGTGAGTGCTCCGGTATTATTCGTAAAAAATAATGATGGATCTATGAGGTTATGTATACATTACCGACAGCTCAATAAGGTAATAATTAAGAATAAGTATCATTTGCCAAGGATTGATAACTTGTTTAATCAGCTGAAAGGAGCGACATGGTTTACTAAAATAGACTTGAGGTCCGGTTACTACCAGTTGAGAGTGAAAGACTCGGATACGCCAAAAACTGCTTTCCGGACGATGTATAGTCACTATGAATTTCTTCTCATGCCTTTTGGTTTAACAAATGCTCCTGCCGCATTTATGGACTTGATGAACCGTATTTTCTGATTGTATTTGAATAAATTTGTTGTTTTTATTGATGACATATTGATTTACTCTTGTGATGTATCCGAGCATGCTGAACACTTGAGAACTTTTTTGCAAACCTTGAGAGACAAGCAGTTGTATGCTAAGTTTAGTAAAAGAGAGTTTTGGCTTCGAGAAGTTAGATTCTTGGGCAATATTTTTTCGGGTGATGGTATTAGAGTTGACCCAAGTAAAATCTCGGCTATTGTTGAAAGGAAACCGCCGAAGAATGTAACCGAGGTTAGAAGCTTTCTAGGCTTGGTTAGTTATTACAGACGGTTTGTTAAAGGATTTTCCATGATTACTACTCCGATGACAAGGTTGTTACAGAAAAGTGTCAAGTTTGAATGGACAAAAAAATGCCAACAGAGTTTTGAGAAATTAAAGGTATTGTTGACTGAGGCTCCGATTTTGGTACAACCTGAGTCGGATAAAGAATTTGTGATTTATAGTGAGGCTTCCTTAAATGGTTTGGAACGTGTACTTATACAAGAGGGTAAAGTCGTAACTTACGCTTCGAGATAGTTGAAGCCTCACGAGAAGAACTATCCGACACATGATTTAGAGTTGGTCACCATAGTGTTTGCTTTGAAAATTTGGCGACATTATTTATTTGGTGAGAAATGCCATGTCTATACCGATCACAAAAGTCTTAAGTATTTGATGACTCAAAAGGATTTGAACTTGCAGCAATGAAGATGGTTGGAACTGTTAAAAGATTATGAGCTTGTGATTGATTACCATCCGGGTAAGGCGAATGTGGTCGCCGACGCTTTGAGTAGGAAGTCATTGTTTGCCTTGAGGGCTATGAATACAAGGCTGACTTGGTTTAATGATGGTTCGATTCTAGCTGAGCTGAGAGCTAGACCAACTTTTCTCCAACAGATTTGTGATGCTTAGAAAGTTGATAAAGAGTTGCAAGCTAAGAGAATTCAGTGTGAGTCCAGCGGTGAACAAGATTTTCTGAGTGACTCCGATGGTTGTTTGAGATTTCGTGGTAGGATTTACGTTCCGAAGGACACTGAGTTGATTTGGAATATTTTACATGAGGCACACAACGGTTGTTTGTCAGTTCACCCGAGCAGTACAAAAATGTATAACGACTTGAAGAAAATGTATTGGTGGAATAGTATGAAAAGAGATATCTCAGAGTTTGTATCGAAATGCTCAGTTTGTCAGCAAGTAAAGGCTGAACACCAATTACCTTCAGGTTTACTTCAGCCCACATGTTTCCCAAGTGAAAATAGGACCGGATTACTATGGATTTTGTGACAGGTTTGCCTTTGACACTAAGAAAGAAAGATGCGGTATGGGTTGTTGTAGATCGATTGACAAAGTCAACTCATTTTATCCCGGTACGCACTGACTATTCACTTGATAAGTTACCCAAGTTGTATATTTCTAAAATAGTGAGGTTGCACAGAGTGCCTTTATCGATTATATCATATAGAGATCCAACATTCACTTCGTGATTTTGGAAAAAGTTACAAGAAGCTCTGGCTACAAAGCTGAATTTTAGACTGTTTTTCATCCACAGGCTAATGGTCAGCCTGAACGAGTAATTCAGATCTTGAAAGACATGCTCCAATGTTGTGTATTGGAATTCCAAGGTGGTTGGGAAAAGTACTTACCGTTAGTGGAGTTTGCCTAAAAAAACTGTTATCAGTCGAATTTAAAATGGCTCCTTATGAGGCATTGTACGGACATATGTGCCAAACGTCATTGTATTGGACTGAGCTTAGAGAAAATCAAATTCACGGAATTGATCTAGTCAAAGAAATCGAAGGGAAAGTGAAGGTAATTCGCGATTGTCTGAAAGCCGCCTCGGATAGACAGAAATCCTATGCATATTTGAAACGAAATTGAATATCAAGTCAATGATAAGGTATTTTCGAAAGTGTCTCTGTGGAAAAAGGTTTTGAGATTTTGCAAGAAGGGCAAGTTGACTCCTCGTTTTATGAGACCGTATGAGATCACCAAGAGAATAGTACCGATTGCCTATCGGTTGGCTTTACCATCCGAGTTGGAAAAGATTCATGATGTGTTCCATGTGTCTATGTTGCATCGTTATCAATCAGATCCTTCACATGTGATTTGTAACACCCCAATTCCCGAAAACCCCTGTTAAATGGTTTTTTTGTGTGTGTGTGATATGGATGTATGTTTACCTTAGCGGTTTAGTACTCTGGGAGCATCTAGGAAGTCATGGGTTCAAGCTTTGGCTTGACCAAAAATTTTGGTTTTTACTTAAATTAACCCTTGTCTTTAGTTAGTAGACTCTTAAACTAATTTGAGTAGAGCTTGACATAAAAAGCTTGTTGGTTCAAAGGTTAGTGGTGTGTTGTTAATGCTAAAGGACTAGAGTTCAAGTCCTACTGCATGCAAGGGTGTGTTATTTTTGCAAAATTTCTGTGTGGGTGGTTGTATGGCCTTGGGACTCTATGTGTTGGACGGTTGAGGTGTTTGAATGGAAAAGGGGATCATGTAACTGAATTTTAGGTGTAGTGGAAGGAGTTTGAATCGGTCAATTGAGAAAATAAAGGAGAGATTTGAGGAGATATTGGGGGAGTAGATCAAAGAGTGTTGAGTGGGGTGGTTGTGAATGTGCCGATTTTGGACTTTCACTTTTGGCACTTTCGGCATTTGAAGCAAAAGCAAGGGGTTGGTCATTGTTTTTCATTTTTTTACTCCTTGGGGGCAAATTCAAACTTTTGTTTTGATCTTTTCGTGTTTGGTCATTTTTGGTCTTTCAGGCATTGTTCTCTGTTAACGTTTTGGTCTTCAATTTTCTCGTGCTCCTCTTCTTTCTGGTGGTAAGCTCTTGGCCGAATATCCTCTTTTTTTCTCTCCCTCACTTCAGTATTATTCCTCTTGGCCAAATACACTATCATCTCTTACTCTCCTTCTCTTCTTCTTATTTAACCGATTATACTATCTCCCCTTTCGATTCTCAAGTTCATCAAAGACCATTCCTATTCATCTGGCTATTAAGACTGATTACTCTATCCTTTTTTGGTTGCGGTTGGTGTTGTTCCTTAAACAAGACGGTAAGTACTCTGTCACTATTAAAGAGCCGAATATTTATTCCCTTCTTGCCGATTCTTACCCTCTTTTCTCCTAGGTGTGGTGTTTCTTTTGGATTTTAGAGTCTCTTGGAGAGTAAAGGTATCGCTTGTGAATATTGGGCAGTCGAACCTCTTCCTCTTTACTCGACCAAGGTAATCTTACTTACTGTTATGGTGTTTAATAGGTGCATAACTGGCTTAGGAAGGTGTTGGTCGATTCTCTTTTTCCTTTTATCCTTGGATTGAGTTTCTATAAGCCAATTTTAGTCTCACGTCATGTATCTTTGTGTTCGACATTAATGGGTTTTATGGTCAATGCAGCTAATCGAGTAGGAGAGTAAACCCACCTTTCACCAAAGGTTCTAAGCAGGGTTTTTCACTCTTGCGATTAACGCAGGTATCGAATGTTATTTTAACTGAGAATAAAAGAAGGGTGATTAACCCTAGTATTTATCGACTAACAAATTATAGCGATGGAATATAGGTTTGGGAAACTCTTGGGCTAGGCGCACAATTCGTAACAGGTGTGTGAACTCTACCAACAGATGTGTGATGGCAAAAGTTGAAAAGCCAAAAAAAGGGGATGTCGACGCCACACGGGCGTGTGGCCTCCCGTGTGGCAAACCGTGCAGTGAAATGTGGCCATGTGATCGACGAGAGGGCCATGAATGCCTTCATGGGCCAAAATGACATATTGGGCCATTCTGGGCCGAACGGGCCTATGTGGGTCCAATGGGCTTATGGGTCCTACACGGTGAAATTGCACCAAGTGTGGTAAATATTGAGCTAAACCGTGTAAACTACATGGCTAAGGCCATTTTTGGGCTTCGTGGGCAAGATGAGCATGTGGGCCCACATGGGCCCGCTATAACACCCTAAACCCGGCCTAGATGTTATGGCTGAATCTGACGTGCCACATTGAAATAAGAATCCATGTTTCGTTTTAGTGTGTTAAAAAATGACTTTGGTTAAGCTAACAAAGTGAATGGAAGCTGGGCACCAGGTAGGAATCCGTAACAGAGGAGGTGAGCCATGAAGGCCACTTAAGTACCAAGCTCTTCGAATGGATCCAATCCTAGACATGCCCACAACCATTGCCACACTTGGTTAAATCGAGTTGTAATTTATTTAAGTTGAAATCTTTGATAAATCGGATAATCGTGGCGTGGTGTTATTTTGAAAACAATTATCATTTTGAAAACACGTCCTAAGTCTAGCCCATTTGTTATCAAACATATTAAAGTTACTAAAAATAAAATAATCCCAGAAAAGAAAGAAAATCAAGTCAAAATGGCCTTATTACAACCCAAAAATAAATAATAAATAAAGCAAACTTAATGAAAACCAAACACTTATTCGAAAGCCCAAAGGCGATCACCGTGGCCACTCTGAATCCCCTTCAGCTCCAAGTCCCCAAATCAAGGCTCACCTGCAAGGTTAAGGAAAGAGGGTGAGTTTGGAAACTCAATGTGTAACAAGCCCCTTTTAGAGCCCAAAGCAATATCAGCCTGCTGGGCCTAAGCCTACATCCAATCTCAACATATACTAGGCCGAAGCCTTTTCATATTTCATATTTCATAACACTGGGTCGAAGCCTTTACTGTAAACGGTATGGCCCGTAGGCCCATTTCATTATCACGAGTAATGTCAATGAAAGAATGAATGCAAGCCCAATTGGGGAGATTGCTCGCCCACCATCCACTACTCTCCACCCGTACCATCCAACACACCATGTGGGGAAATGATTCAACCTACCCAACCAACACAATGCTGGCAGCAAAGCTGCTTTATCATATATCTGGAGGCCTAGCCTCTTTTAATAACTGGGGCAAAGCCCTTTTCGGTAAACTGGGGCAAAGCCCTTTTCAATAAACAGGGGCATAAGCCCTTTTCGGTAAACTGGGCATAAGCCCTTTTCAATAAACTGGGGCATAAGCCCTTTTGCACTTCCTCCATCCATATAAAAACCCAACCCAATGCATTTATGAATTCATCATATGCTTATGCCCTTTTCGGTAAACTGGGGCATAAGCCCTTTTCAATAAACTGGGGCATAAGCCCTTTCGCACTTCCTCCATCCATATAAAAACCCAACCCAATTCATTTATGAATTCATCATGTGCATTTCATACATATCATGTGCATATCATACATATCATGTGCATATCATATCAATCATGTATATCATATCCCACGTATCAAATTTACAATTAAACCCTAAGGGTATAATGGTCATTTTTACCTAGGGGCAAAACAGTCATTTTCGTATTATAAAGGTAATTTCATAATTTTACCAAGTATTAGGGTTTTCCATGTTCATTATTAGTTACTAACAATTCATATGTTTTAAATAGCGATTCTGGCCCATTTTTAGCGAAACCAAGTTATTGGGCCAAAAAAAACCCCTAATGGGCCCTACTTAGCCGATTTTGTCATCTAGGCCCATTTAGCCTATATTCCATAATGTTGTCACCAGTCTTAATGCGCAAGTTAACAGGTTTTCATTTTCTACCAATTTTACCCAAATGGGCCTGAAAGCCCATTGGGCCCAACTTCCACCCCTCGAGGCCCAACTTATCGTCATCCAAAAATCGTGCTCTTACCTGTTACAATGATCCCAATCATCAACTTAGCGAATCTAAATAACCAATGAGCGTTCGCTTGCTCACAAGTCCTCGAAATGCCAGAATTTCGGCATTTCGGCTTTTCGGCATTTATCGTTTTAAGCTATGAAAAAGGGTTCGTTACACACCTGTTTTGCGATATTCCTCGACGAGATCTCCTACACGATTTCTCCTATAATCAACCATTAATAGATCAGCTCACAATAATTGAACCAAATCGAGAACCATCTAATTTCAACACTTACACATTCGACCACCCTCCATAATGGCCTTAAGAACCTTACCTTTGCCGAAATTGATGACTAGCGCTAGCCACTTCGATGATCCAAACTAATCCAAGTCAACCCTATGCCTTGCTGCTCCTCCACTAAACAAACTATAAAAAAAATTAAAAGAAAAACTCAATAGAGCCTATACCCACATTCGGCCATCTCCTAAACTATAGGGGTTTCGGCTTTTGTCAACAGTTACTATAGGAATCGTTTAGAGTTCGAGCACTTACCACAGTCTCTATTCTTGAATCTGTTTATGCCTAGAAGATAAGGGAATTGGCCACTAAAAAGTGAAAAGAAAAGGTTTGCTGGTCAACAAAGAATCGGCACCACCTAGTCTCCACGGATTTCAGCTTTTGCGGTATTTCAGTAGTAGTGGTGGTAAGAAAAACAATAGGTGAACGAAGGGGAGTAGTGGGCTGGTTTTGGAAAAGAAAAAGAAGAAAAGATGAATGGGAGGAAGGTAGATTCAGCTGGAAAAGAAAAGAGAGAAAAAGACTACACCAAAAAGAGAAAACGGCACACCCTAATTCCTATTGTCGAAAATCCCTAACTAAAACCCCTCTACCGAAATCCCCTCTCTAATCCCCTCAATTCGGCTAAGCTCTATCCTCCTCTCAAATCCCTAAAATCTCACCCCTTATCCCTCCTTAATTCATGCATTTGACTGTTTCAAACTCTCTCCCACAGAGTTCCATCCAGCTTTAAACTCTAGCATACACAAGCATAAAAAATAATATTACCTTTGCCATCACAAGGAATTGAACCCAGGTCTTCCCCCAACACTTACAAGCCACCTTTATAGCTCCCTAGTGGCGTCACTTAGCAACTTTACCAGAGGATCTTTTGTGTTACATTTTACCCACAAATTTTAATAAGACCACCTATCCAAGGCCCCTAACTTCTTAAGTCCAAAATTTAAAAATTCCACCGGGTTTTGGCCAGTACATGGGCCTTCCATAAGCCCATTTACCTACTCAAATTATGAATTCCACAACCAAATACCAAATTTTAAAAAAATTTACCAAAATATCAAGATTCGCAAAAAATCCCGAAAATCAAGATGTTACAACTCTACCCTCCTTAAAGAAATTTCGGCCTCAAAATTTGCCTGATCCAAACAGTTGAGGGTACTGCTGACGCATCGCCTCTTCGGTCTCCCAAGTAGCTTCTTCCTTGCCATGCTTCCTCCAAAGTACCTTCACTAATGGGACTGACTTCCTTCTCAACACCTTGACGTCGCGATCGAGTATTTGCACAGGTTCCTCTTCGAAAGTCAAATCTGACTGTACTTCGATTTCTGTAACTGGCACGATATGAGTTTGGTCCAAACGATATCGCCTTAGTATGGACACATGAAAAACGTCGTGAATACAATCCAGCTCTGGAAGTAACTCTAGTTGATAAGCCACCGGCCCTATCCGCTTAATAATTCGATAAGGCCTAATAAACCGTGGGCTCAACTTACCCTTCTTACCAAATCTCAATATCTTCTTCCAAGGTGAAACTTTCAAAAAGACCATGTCCCCTACAGCATATTCAATATCCTTACGTTTCAGATCGGCATAAGACTTTTGTCGATCCGCTGCCTCCTTTAACTGATTCCTGATCACCTTAATCTTGTCTTCAGTATCTGTTACCAACTCTGGCCTAAGTACTTGCCTTTCCCCCAATTCTGCCCAACAAATAGGTGAACGACACCTTCGCCCATATAGTGCCTCGTAAGGAGCCATCTAAACACTTTCTTGGTAACTACTGTTATACACAAACTCCGCCAATGGCAAATAGTCCTCCCAGTTGCCCTTAAACTCAATAACACAACCTCTCAACATGTCTTCTAAAATCTGAATGACCCTCTCTGACTGCCCATCCGACTGAGGGTGAAAAGTCGTACTGAAATCCAATCGCGTTCCCAACGCCTCATGCAACTTCTACCAAAACCGAGATGTAAACCTTGGGTCTCGGTCAGAAATTATCGATACTGGCACCCATGCAACTGCACTATCTCCGCCACATACAACTTGGCCAGCTTCTGAAGTGAGTAATCGGTTCGGACAGGTATGAAATGGGCAGATTTCGTGAGCCTATCCACAATTACCCAAACCGAATCCTTCTTAGAAGGTGTCAATGGCAACCCACTTACAAAATCCATAGTTACCCTTTCCCACTTCCAAAGTTGTATCTTTACCAGCTGTAACAATCCTGAAGGCAGTTAATGCTCGACCTTCACTTGTTGACATGTCAAACATCTCCCCACAAATTTGGTCACTTCTTATTTAAGCCCAGGCCACCAATATAGTTCTCGCAAGTCTCGATACAACTTACTCCCTCCTGGATGCATAGCACAAGGTCCATTATGTGCCTCTTTCAAAATCATCAATCTCAAGTCGGAGTCCTTCGGCATACAAATTCTTCCTCGAAAACAAAGAACTCCCTCGCTATTTAACCCAAAGTCTGGATTCTCCCCCTTCTCCACTTGCTAAAACTGAGAAACCAACGACCCATCTTCCAACTGTTGCTTCTTAATCTGTTCTATCCAAGTCGGTCTCACTTGTAACTCTGTCAATAAGCTTCCATCGTCATACAAACTTAGACGAGCAAACATTGCCTTCAACTCCGCTACAGCCCTTCGACTTAACGCATCAGCCACGGCATTTGCCTTACCTGGATGGTACTCAATCGAACAATCATAGTCCTTTAACAATCTATCCACCTTCGCTGTCTAAGATTCAACTTCTTTTGAGTTAGCAAGTACTTAAGACTCTTGTTATCTGTATAGATAATGCATCTCTCCCCATACAAGTAATGCCTCCATATCTTAAGCACAAAAATCACCACTACCAACTCCAAGTCATGTGTAGGATAGTTTACTTCGTGAGGCTTAAGCTGTCGTGAAGCATAAGCGACCACCTTACCCTCTTGCATCAACACGCAGCCCAAACCTACATGTGACGCGTTTCTGTATACAGTGAAATCCTTACCAGACTCTGGTTGAATCAACACTGGCGCTTCTGTCAAAACCTTCTTTAGTTTCTCAAAAGCCTCTTGCTGCTTATTCTTCCAAACAAAAGGTGCTCCCTTCCTTATAAGTTTCGTTAACGGTGCTGCCAACACAGAAAATCCTTCCACGAATCTCCGATAATAACCTGCCAACCCCAGAAAACTTCGAATCTCTGTTACTGACCTCGGTGGCTTCCATTCCAGAATTGCCACAATCTTTCGAGGGTCCACCTTGATCCCCTCAGCAGACACAACATGCCCCAATAAAGTGATTTCCTTCAGCCAAAACTCGCACTTACTAAACTTTGCATAAAGTTGCTTTTCTCTTAGCACTTGTAGCACAACACGAAGATGCTCATCATGCTTCTCTTTCGTTTCCGAATACACCAAGATATTGTAACACCCCGAACCCGAGACCGTCACCGGAGTCGAACACGAGGTGTTAACAGACTTTAAACCACTTATAAAAAAATTTCCCAGACACTGCCAATCTGCGTACTAGTCGCTTTAAAAATCATATCTTGAGTTCAGAAACTCGGAATCCAGTTCCGTAAATTTTCCCTGAAACTAGACTCATATTTTCATCTACATATTTTTTTATAGAATTTTTGGTTTGGCTAATTAGTACAGTTTATTAGTCAAAGTCTCCCATGTTACAGGGATCGACTACACTGACCTTTGCGCATTACGACTTGGATATCTCCCTGCACAGAGCTTCAATACTGGTGCCGTTTGTTTCTATAGAAACTAGACTCAGAGAGGAATCTATACATATATGGAATGACTCCTAATTGTCTCTGGTTAATTTATAATGAATTTCCAAAGTCGGAACAGGAAATCCAGAAACCGTTCTGGCCCTGTCTCACGAGAACCTGAATATCTCTTAATATACTGTCCATATGATTGTTTCGTTACTTTCCTATGAAAATAGATTCATCAAGGTTCATTTACATAATTTATTCACTATTTAATTCCATTCCTACTATTTTTAGTGATTTTCCAAATCTACATCACTGCTGCTGTCAGCATCTGCCTTTAAGGTAGACTTTACCTATTTCATAGTTTCCATGATTCAACTAGCCCTTTTAGCATAAATAGCACAAATTATGATAGTGATTAACCATTCCCATGGCCAATCCTTGTTAAGCATATCCACACCTCTCAATACCCATCTCCATACCAAATGATGATAACATTATGCTCAAACATATATAAGCCATTTTCGCATGGCTATCCAAAATTATACAAGTCCAAAGGGTCCATGACCCCCAACAAAAAGGGTAGTCCTATACATGCCATTTCGAAGTTCAACCAAAATTGTACCAAAAAGGGGGGGCTTTGATAGTGTGGGCGACTTCGACTTCAAAATCCCGAGTTCGATAGCTGGAGAACCAAAATCTATAAAACAGAGAATCAAGGAGACGGAGTAAGCAATTTATGCTTAGTAAGTTTTGAGTAAGGGATTCCAGCACAACAAAAGTATAGCATTCATGTAGCTAAACGGATAATTTCATATGCACAATTTTTCAATATCATACTTACTTCACATTACCAACCCTTTTATTCATACACAAAGATCAACTTAGCCAAAGGCCAGTAGCTCATTTATCAACTGAGCGAATACTTATTTGTAAGGGCTCAACTAATTCAAAGCACATACGAAACATACCTCAATGTTGGGATGTTTCAAGCGTATTAACTGAAATTTTTTTACAGAAAGATCATTCATTCCCAAATCACGTACCTTCGGAATTTAACCGGATATAGCTACTCGTTCAAATGCCTTCGGGACATAGCCCGGTTATAGTAACTCGCACAAATGCCTTCGGGACTTAACCCGGATTTAGTAACTCGCACAAATGCCTTCGGGACTTAACCCAGATTTAGTAACTCGCACAAATGCCTTCGGATCTTAGTCCGGATATGGTCACTTAGCACAAAGCCTTCGGGACTTAGCCCGGACATCATTCAAATAACCATGCACATTTAACAATAAATCATGGCACATTCGTATTTCGTTTTCGTTAGCAAAACTCAAACACAAGACACTTATCATTCTTGCAATTTCGGCTCAATAGCCACACAAAGAGCATGATTTTAATTTGCTTAAAACATGATCTAATCAAATCATAATTTAAGCTATTTTACTCAAGAACTTACCTCGGATGTTGTCGAACGATTCCGATAGCTATTCGACCACTTTTTCCTTCCCTTTATCGGATTTAGTTCCCCTTTGCTCTTGAGCTTAATTAAACAAATAAATTGATTTAATCATTTGAGCATCGAAAAGAGGAACACAAGGCACTTAGCCCATATTTATACATTAGACATTAAAGTCACATATGTACGGAATCATGAATCAAACTCAACATTTTAGCTAATTTTCCCCCTTGGCCGAATTTTCTAAGCCAAGACAAAAGCATCAATATGCTTGCCTCTAACCGAATACATGCAACACCAATCTCCTTCCTATGGCCGAATATGCATGTCTATGTTGGGGCCGATTGCAACACTTAATACATTCTACAAGTATGGTCACTTGTATTGACTAAACACCATTTTGTTTCAAGTTCAAAACTTGGCTAATACACACATATATACACTAGTAAAGCATCCTCTCCCTTTCCATCAATTTAACACATGCATTACTCATTAATATACAAAAATTATATTCGGCCTTAGCACACAACTTGCTAGCCGATTCTTCTCCATCTAGCAACTAATGCACATATGTGCTCACTCAAAAATGCTAAAAAGAAGATTCAAGAATCATCAATCCACCATCACATGCATCATTAACAAGCTTCATATTTAGCATGCAATGGCATTAACACAAAATCCACCTAGGCCGAATATCATCCCCATGACATAGCAAAGATTTGAACCATGGGCTAATTAGAACTCAAGCTAGCAACTAAAAACATGCATGAATCTCATGGCACAACCTCAAACATACCTTGATCTAGATACAAGTATGGCCAAACCTCCTCCTAATCCTCTTCCAAACCAAACATGAAGCAAGAACTCCTTCCTCCTTCCTTAGAATTTTCGGCCAAAAGAAGATGAAAAAGGATGAACAAAATTTTTCTTTTCTTTTCTTTAACTCACGACAATGGGGGGGGAACAACCACACACTTTTTTTTTGTTTTCATCACATTCCCTTTCATTATTTTATGCCCATGCTCCTTATTTTATCATACTTCCCATGAAACACTAACTCAACATGTTTATGACATGTTCTTGCCCATCACACTTGGTCTACCATGCTTGTCATGGCCGGCCACTACTAATTAGGGGGGAAATTGACATGCAAGTCCCCCCTTTTTCAACATGCACTAATAGGTCCTTATGCTTTGACCTATCACATTTCAAAATTTTCTCACATAAGTCCTATTTACTAAAACTCACATGCAATCGACTAAATCGAAGCTTGAAATTTTCACACATTCATAATTACATATTCTAGGCAATAAATATCACATTCAAACATTTCGGTGACTCGATTTAGCGGTCCCGAAACCACTTCCCGACTAGGGACAATTTTGGGCTGTCACAGATATCGTCAATAAAAATGACTACGAACCGATCAAAGTATGGCTGGAACACCCGATTCATTAAATCCATGAATGCTACCGGTGTATTAGTCAAACCAAAAGGCATTACCAGAAACTCGTAATGACCATATCGAGTCCTGAATGCCGTCTTATAAATATCCACTTCTTTAACTCTCAGCCGATGATATCCTGACCGAAGGTCGATCTTAGAAAATACTGAGGCTCCTCTTAGTTGATCAAACAGATCGTCGATTCTTGGTAACGGATACTTGTTCTTGATGGTCAGTTTATCCAACTGCCGATAGTCAATACACATTCGCATAGTCCCATCTTTCTTCTTTACGAACAACATTGGTGCGCCCCACGAGGAAACACTTGGTCTTATAAACCCTCTATCCAACAGTTCTTGAATCTGAGCTTTCAATTCTACGAACTCCTTAGGTGCCATCCTATAAGGCGCAATGGACACAGGAGCTGTTCCAGGTAACAAGTAGATTCCGAACTCGACTTCTCTGCTCGGGGGTAATCCAGGAAGTTTATCTGGGAATACATCTTGAAATTCCTTAATGGTCCTAACCGACTCTACCGTTATCTCCTCCAGTTCAGTTTGACTTATAAAAGCCAACTACGCCTCACAACCTTTCTGCATCAACTTCTCGGCCCTTAAAGCCGAAACAACATTGGAAAAATAATTCTTTTGTTCCCCTATGACCATTATCTCCTCATCTTTGGGAGTTCTTAGTACCATTCTCTTTGCAACACAATCCAACGTCGCCTTATGCTTAGTTAGCCAGTCCATTCCCAAGATAAGATCAAAATCCCCAAATGGCAGCTCCATCAAATCTCCTTCAAAAATCTTATCTTGTGTCTCTAAAGGCACCGCCCTAAAGAGTTTATCTACCTTAACCGAGTGTCCTAAAGGGCTTATCACCGATACCCCACTCACAGTCTCCTCAGGAAGCACACCCAATTCCCCAGATACATCACAAGCAACATACGAGTGAGTGGAACCCACATCAATCAAAGCAGTGCAAGGTGTGTTATGAATGAAGAATGTACCGGTTATAACATCAGAAGTGTCACCCTCCTCACGACGTCGTGTAGCATAAACCAATGCCAGCTGTCGAGCTTCAGCATGTCCAGCACCCCTGCCAGGTGCCCCACGTCCTCGTCCATTACCATTGCCTCCTCTACCTTACCCACGACCTCTCTATGGTGGTGGTCCTCCTCGCTGTGGTTGGACATCCATTTGCTCCGTAGCTAGTTCTTGAGCTGTTCTCCGAGGACATTCTCTAAACTTAAGCTCCTTGGACCCACATTGAAAACATGCTCCAGTTCATTTCCAGCACTCCCCCATATGCACCTTACCACAGTCCCTGCAAGCCTGCGGTCTAAAAATGTTTACTGGAACTACTCGAACCAGTTCCTCCATCCTTGCTCTTTTAACGTTCCGATTCGTAGCACTCGAGGGTCTAAAATCCCTCTTAAATCTGGGTTGATCCTTCTCACGATTCTGCCGCTCAGTCCGTTTTACCTCCTCGGCTATCTAAGCTCATTGCGAAGACCATCCTCAAATTGAACACTGCGCTCATATTCAGTCGTAACTATTCTGCTGGCGTATCGACTCAGCCTCAAAAATTCCGCCTCATACTCCGCGACAGTCTTGTTACCCTGAGTCAAATTCAAAAATTCCTTTCGACGGACATCCACATAACTAGCTCCAACATACCTCCCTTAAAAGCAGTTTTGAACAATTCCCAAGTTACTCGCTCAATTGGGGTACTCTCCCTTACGGTGATCCACCATCGGTATGCCTCGTCACATAGCAGTGACATAGCCCCCTTCAACTTTTACTCCACAAAGCAATCTAAATCGTCCATAATCCACTCTGTTGCCTCTAGCCAATACTCTGCCACATTTGGGTCTACTCCAGATACGCCCCTAAAAACTTCTACTCCGTTAGCCCGAAGTCGCTCAGAGATAGATCCCCTATTTACTGTCCCAGTGCTAGCTCCAGCAACTCTTTCTAAAACCCTTAACATGGTTGGGACAAAGTATCATCCCCCGCAGCCCGATCATAAGACCCAGTCTTTGTTGCCTGTGGCACAGATGCCTCCTCAGCTAGCCTATGCCCTGAGGATAAAGATTCAGCTTGCACCCTTCCGCGACCACGTCTGCAGCCTCGTCCACGAATTCCTCTTGTACTCATATCAACTTATCTGATTACGAATTTTATGATATTAATATAATGTTCAATTTTTTATTACGAGATGTCTTATGGAAATATAACAGTTCAAGGATTGTTTTCACATCGTCGTAGCCTAGCTACAGTTTTCATTCCTACTGTTTTACAGTTCTACCCTTATCTAAAGTTTCATAGTAGGGTCTTAGTTCTATTTTTAGCATCATATCAATATCATATAACATAAAGAGAGTATACTTACAGACTTGGTGCCGGGGATTCAGTGCGCCAATTCTTTCTCCAAACCAAAAACTACAAACCATGTATTTAATCATAGGAAATAGGTTTTCTTAAAATTTGCAAAAAAAATATCTTTGTTTTGAAATTCTCGATTTTAGATCCATTTTTAAAAACCAAAAAACTTAAACCATTTTATCATGTATACCTTTATAAAACATTTTTGAGAAGATCTTTTCAAAACTATTTCAAAAAAATACCCTTCTTGGTACAATTATTTTTTTCAAAAAAATTTTCGGACCCGATCCACAGCCGAGTTTTTGCAACTGGGCTCTGATACCTTTAAATGTAACACCCCAAACCTGGTCTAGACGTTATGGCTGAATCTGACGTGCCACATTGAAATAAGAATCCATGTTTTGTTTTAGTGTTTTAAAAAATGACTTTGGTTAAGCTAACAAAGTGAATAGAAGCTGGGCACCAGGTAGGAATCCGTAACAGAGGAGGTGAGCCATGAAGGTTGCTTAAGTACCAAGCTCTTCGAATGGATCCAATCCTAGACATGCCCACAACCATTGCCACACTTGGTTAAATCGAGTTGTAATTTATTTAAGTTGAAATCTTTGATCAATCGGATAATCGTGGCATGGTGTTATTTTGAAAACAATTATCATTTTGAAAACACGTCCTAAGTCTAGCCCATTTATTATCAAACAGATTAAAGTTACTAAAAATAAAATAATCCCAGAAAAGAAAGAAAATCAAGTCAAAATGGCCTTATTACAACCCAAAAATAAATAATAAATAAAGCAAACTTAATGAAAACCAAACACTTATTCAAAAGTCCAAAGGCAATCACCGTGGCCACTCTGAATCCCCTTCGGCTCCAAGTCCCCAAATCAAGGCTCACCTACAAGGTTAAGGAAAGGGGGTGAGTTTGGAAACTCAATGTGTAACAAGCCCCTTTAAGAGCCCAAAGCAATATCAGCCTGCTGGGCCTAAGCCCACATCCAATCTAAACATATACTGGGCTGAAGCCTTTTCATATTTCATATTTCATAACACTGGGCCAAAGCCTTTACTGTAAACGGTATGGCCCGTAGGCCTATTTCATTATCACGAGTAATGTCAATGAAAGAATGAATGCAAGCCCAATTGGGGAGACTACTCGACCTACCATCCGCTACTCTCCACCCGTACCAACCAACACACCATGTGGGGAAATGATTCAACCTACCCAACCAACACACTGCTGGCAGCATAGCTGCTTTATCATATATCTAGAGGCCTAGCCTCTTTTAATAACTGGGGCAAAGCCCTTTTCGGTAAACTGGGGCAAAGCCCTTTTCAATAAACAGGGGCATAAGCCCTTTTCGGTAAACTAGGGCATAAGCCCTTTTCACTAAACTGGGGCAGAAGCCCTTTTGCACTTCCTTCATCCATATAAAAACCCAACCCAATGCATTTATGAATTCATCATGTGCATTTCATACACATCATGTGCATATCATACATATCATGTGCATATCATATCAATCATGTATATCATGTCCCACGTATCAAATTTATAATTAAACCCTAGGGGTATAATGGTCTTTTTTACCTAGGGGCAAAACAGTCATTTCCGTATTATAAAAGTAATTTCATAATTTTACCAAATATTAGGGTTTTCCATGTTCATTATTAGTTACTAACAATTCATATGTTTTAAACAGCGATTCTGGCCCATTTTTAGCGAAACCAAGTTATTGGGCCAAAAAAACCCCTAATGGGCCCTACTTAGTCGATTTTGTCATCTAGGCCCATTTAGCCTATACTCCATAATGTTGTGACCAGTCTTAATGCGCAAGTTAACAGGTTTTCATTTTCTACCAATTTTACCCAAATGGGCCTGAAAACCCATTGGGCCCAACTTCTGCCCCTCGAGGTCCAGCTTACCGTCATGCCAAAAATCGTGCTCTTACTTGTTCCAACAATCCCGATCATCAACTTAGTGAATCTAACTAACCAATGAGCGTTCTCTTGCTCACAAGTCCTCGAAATGCCAAAATTTCAGCATTTCGGCTTTTCGGCATTTATCGTTTTAAGCTATGAAAAAGGGTTCGTTACACACCTGTTTTGCGATATTCCTCGACGAGATCTCCTACACGATTTCTCCTATAGTCAACCGTTAATAGATCAGCTCACAATAATTGAACCAAATCGAGAACCATCTAATTTCAACACTTACACATTCAGCCACCCTCCATAATGGCCTTCAGAACCTTACCTTTGCCGAAATTGATGATTAGCTCTAGCCACTCCGATGATCCAAACTAATCCAAGTTGACCCTATGCCTTGCTGCTCCTCCACTAAACAAACCATAAAAAAATTAAAAGAAAAACTCAATAGAGCCTATACCCACATTCGGCCATCTCCTAAACTATAAGGGTTTCGGCTTTTGTCAACAGTTACTATAGGAATCGTTTAGAGTTCGAGCACTTACCACAGTCTCTTTTCTTGAATCCGTTTATGCCTAGAAGATAAGGGAATTTGCCACTAAAAAGTGAAAAGAAAAGGTTTACTGGTCAACAAAGAATCGGCACCACCTAGTCTCCACGGATTTCGACTTTTGCAGTATTTCGGCAGTAGTGGTGGTAAGAAAAACAATAGGTGAACGAAGGGGAGTAGTGGGCTGGTTTTGGAAAAGAAAAAGAAGAAAAGATGAATGGGAGGAAGGTAGATTCAGCTGGAAAAGAAAAGAGAGAAAAAGACTACACCAAAAAGAGAAAACGGCACACCCTAATTTCTATTGCCGAAAATCCCTAACTAAAACCCCTCTGCCGAAATCCCCTCTCTAATCTCCTCAATTCGGCTAAGCTCTATCCTCCTCTCAAATCCCTAAAATCTCTCCCCTTATCCCTCCTTAATTCATGCATTTGACTGTTTCAAACTCTCTCCCACAGAGTTCCATCTAGCTTTAAACTCTAGTATGCACAAGCATAAAAAATAACATTACCTTTGCCATCACAGGGAATCGAACCCAGGTTTTCCCCCAACACTTACACACCACCTTTATAGCTCCCTAGTGGCGTCACTTAGCAACTTTACCAGAGGATCTTTTGTGTTACATTTTACCCACAAATTTTAATAAGACCACCTATCCAAGGCCCCTAACTTCTTAAGTCCAAAATTCAAAAATTCCACCGGGTTTTGGCTAGCACATGGGCCTTTCATAAGCCCATTTACCTACTCAAATTATGAATTCCACAACCAAATACCAAATTTTAAAAAACTTTTCCAAAATATCGAGAATCGCAAAAAAACCCAAAAATCAGGATGTTACACCCGCAATGTGTACTATAGACCTATGATCACTGATTGACTGCTAAGGTTGCACGGGTAGCCTGAGACGACTGTAGACCTACTGTTGGGTTAGTAAGTATACTTAGACCTTATACTAATGAAATGACCATTATACCCCTATGAGGTAAATTGACTAAAATACCCATGTATTATGTATGATCGTTTTTTAGCATGTCTTTACTTCATACACGTATGATTTTATGTACATTACATGGGGAGGGATATTTATATAATTTTGGAGGAAGTGTACTGAAAGGTTATAAACCTATTACTGGCAGCTCTGCTACAAATACTGTTTAAGTACCGAAATCGGTACGACTTGGTGTGTAAGGTTGGGTGGGTCGATTTTATCCCCACATGGTGTGTAGGGCTAGTACGGAGATGGTATGTAGAGGATGTATTGGGTGGGATTCTTTGTTTGCATACTGTACTAAAATGGGCTCAGGCCAGACTGTCACTATTACTCAAATGGGCTCGGGCCCAGGCTGCGACTGTTATTGAAAAAAAGGGGCTAAAGCCTCTAACTGAAACTGAAAAGAGCTTAGGAGTAGATTTTACTCTGATTGTGTTCTATTTTGGAATTTCACACACTGAGTTTTCGTAAACTCACCAATCTATTATCTGTGCAGGAAATCCCCAGGCTTAGATGGATCGAGGGGACAGAGGACTCAGAGGTGGCCACTCGACATAATATTTTATTATAGATTATGATTAAGATTTTATTCTTAGGTTTTCATAGTGTAATAAGGCCTTTTAAAGTTTATTTTAATTTGGGAGTTTATTTATTTTATTTTACCTGTTAGTAATAGGACTCGGGTTTTTAAGAAAATACAGACAAATGTTTTTTGAAAACATCACACTCATGCATCACGTTTTAAAAGCTTTCGTGACAAACACAGTTTTAAAGTTTGATATTAAACTGGTATGACCAATGTTTTGCTTAAACTACTTGAGTTTTCACAATGAACTAGGCCTCTTAACCTTTTATTTAAGAACCTAAAGATATTTAGAATGGATTTTTCATCAATTAGTGTTTTGGAAAAACACTTCAATGTGACATCATAGATTCGGCCATAACGTCTAGGTCGGGTTTGGTGTGTTACATGATTTCACCGAAAGAAGTTGAAATTCGACCGGATATGACTTATGGTGAGGAACTGGTTAAGATTTTGGCATGAGAAGTTAAACAATTAAGAAACAAAAGCACTGCCTTGGTGAAAGTGTTATGGCAAAGACATGGGGTTGAAGAGGCTACATGGGAGCTCGAAGAGGCCATGAGGAAACAATACCCAAACCTTTTTACCAATAAGATTTTCGGGGACGAAAATCCCTAAAAGGGGGAGAGTTGTAACATCTCGAAATAGGGTCTAATCAGAATAGTGGTTTTGAGACCATAAATTCAAAATAGAAATAATTATTTTATTATTACTTGATGATCCATGATATGATTGCATAGTTGTGTGAAATTTTCAGGAAGAAATTTTATGCCTAAAGTGTCTAAATTAACTGTAGGGACTAAATTGAATAAGTTGTAAAACTTGTGTTCTAGAAGCTTCAAGCATGAAATTGAATTAGATTGTTAATTAGAGGTCCTTAAATAGCAACTTGACCAAGTTCTAAAATTTTGGCCAAAAATAAGCATGAATAGGAAAATTTTGAAAGAAAGGCCTTAAGGGCATTTCTGTCATTTGGTAAATAAAAGAATAAAAAGGGAAAAAGAAAGCAAAATTTTTCCATCTTCTTCTTGCTTGTGCCGAAATTCCAAAGGTCACCATAGCTAGGGTTTTTTCAAGCTCAAAAGTAAGTGCATCCTAGTCTCGTTTTTAATGTTCTTTACATTTTTGAAATTGTCATCAACCGATCTAGCTATTTCTACCATTATTTTGAGCTAGGGTTCATGCATGAAAATTGATCAATGTGTGACATGGTTGTATTTCGGTGTTTAATGGAGGAATATGACTGTTTGATGTGTGATAAACATCTTTTACTAAGTGATTTTTAGTTAAAACACCTAAAAAGGACTTGTTTGAAAAAGGTATAAAAATGAGTAGTAAAATTGTGAAATAAAAGAAAATGTGGGCTGATATGAACATGGTGTAGGTTCAGCTAGGCTTGGGTAACCAAAGAAATGCATGCATTTCATTTTACCAACCTAGAGACCAATTTGTAAATAAGTGAAAAGTTAGGGTAAAATGGTAATTTTACCAAAGTATGTGTTATGGGTCGATTTGACCAATGTATGTATTTAGCAAGTTACATTTGGCATTATAGATCAAGAAAAACGTGATTCAGGTCTTGATCGGGGGAAAAACAAAGTTTACGAAGATTAGGCTCGTTTCTATCATTTTGTACCGAGGTAAGTTCATTTGCAAATAATGCAACATGTACCATACTCTAAATGCTTTAATATCGCATGTATGATAAGTACTTACATATTTGATATGTTGTTGTATCATGTGTTCATTGTCTAAATTATATCATTAATTACACTTTGATTATTCCATGAATATGTGATTGGTACTATGAGCATTGAAAATGACATTACGAGCAAGTTCGACAGAAATGTCGTATCGAAGAATCCCATTTGAACCTTAGGAATAATTTAGGATACAAGTGACGTGTCACTAGGAATTATGTGATCTGAACTCATTGAGTTGTGGTCTGAGTTCATGACATATGTGACATCTGAACTCATTGAGTTATGGTCTGAGTTCATGATGTATGTGACACGTTTTTTGGCGTCAGAGTACTGGTCTCGCGCATATTACCGATGGCTGGGTAGTCTGGCATGTGTTGCGGATACCTAACAGCCTATGTGAGCAAACCCGTGAGTAGCTTGAAAGCGATCAACATGTGATATGTGATATGTGATATGTGATATGTGATATGAGGTAGTGTTGGCTACATATGAGGCACTTAGGTGCCAGATTCCGATGTATCCGATAGTAATGTATGATTATTGCTTGTATAAGTTGCATTTTATTTGTATGTGAACTTACTAAGCTTCAATGCTTACCCTCTTTCCTTTCCTTTTCTTATAGTGTTGCCAGGCTAGCTCGAGAATCGAGAGACGTCGGAGACTCGATCACACTATCAATTGAACATTTGGGTATAGCTAGTCTTATCATTGAGTATGGCATGTATAGGGACTTGGTCTTTTTGTTATGTGTCATATTGATTAGCCAAATGTGTGGGCTCATGAAAGTATTATGATTATTTTGTGTATAGCCTTGAGAGGTGGCTCATATTGATTATTTGGGTTGTAACCCTAATTATTGGTGCATGCATTCAAATGTGTTTATGTTTTGATGTAGTTTTGGTTTCTTGTGGATGATATGTGAGATGAATGGCATATGTATTAAAAGAATGAATAAGGACCAATAGGCATGACCATATTTATGGTGTAATTAAGTAACTTGAAAGAAGAATTATAAATATGAAATAATATGAAATTGGTGTGGAATGTCATATGGAAGTATGATGGTTGGAGTATGTGATATGTCCACATTATAAAGACATGGATTAATCATGATGATGAATGCTTGTGTAGCCAAATGTGCCATGTTGCATGCTATGAAGTAGGATTGAGTATGTGAGTATTTAAGGGTGGCAAATGGCTTGGAAAATAGCCTAAAAATTGTCCACACGGGCATGTGTCTTAGCCGTGTGTGACACACGATCTACCCCATGGGCGAGTGATCCGACCGTGTGTCCCCTACACCCTAATTATGCCAAATATAATGCCCAGTAGTAAACACACGGGTAAAGACATGTCCGTGTGTCTCAACCGTATAAAGGACACAGCCTTAAGACATGGGGTGTGCCCAGGCCATGTGAAGTCTGCACTTAATTTTTGGAATTTAATTCGCCACATGGCCTAGGCACACTGGCATGTGACTTGGCCATGTGACCTTATTTGGTTGATGAAGTCATAGTCAAAGAGTTACAGGGGCGCGTCCGAAGCCACACGAGCGTGTGTGACCACACGGCCTACCCACACGAATATGTGACCCTCTAAATCAGGAAAATTTTCTAAGTTTTCCCAAATTTCTAAAAGTTCTCGGCTTAGTCCTGAACAACCCTTAATGTATGTTTTAGGCCTCGTATGCCCTTAGAAGGGACAGTTTTGTATAAATGTTCATGTTTAAGTCTGGTAATGCCTTGAACCCTGTCCCGACGTTGGACACGGGTAAGGGCTGTTACAGAAGCTCAAGGCAATAATACCCTAGAAAAATAATTTCAGGTTGGCTCAGATTTGTTACTAAATGGCTCACAATTTAGATGTCATGTCGGCCGAAAATGAAGCAATATCAATGAAAACAAATGGAGATGTTGGTTCATATACATCAACAAAGGAATAAACGTCGAATCAAAGTGTCGAGAACCATTAAGGCTGTAAAACATAATAGTGGACTATATTACCACACATCAGATACATAGATCTCCAGCACACCAAAAGAATAGTAAAGCTGAACATATCCCAAAAGCGTAGCACATAGCTAACACTCGTCAACACACCAACATATCCCAGTGAATAGAGTCGAGTTCACATTCTTTCATCTCCCCAATTTTTTCCCGAGCTTTAACACCCCAGAAACACAACATATAAGTGAATACTCACAATCCTATGGTATGCCAACTATATCTAATGGCCTCAAAGATCACAAGCCCAAAATATTCACAATTAAATCACATATTTTCTCACGGACTTTTTGCACACTTTCACTCCATGTTTGCATTATTAGCATATCATAATCACTGTCATTCCAGCATGCAAATCATTCCCACAACTAACATATTACACAAATACTTTCTCTAGCATGTGTCACATGTCATATTAGTACATCATATTTCACAATCCACGTCACGTTATCTCATGTCACACAAAATAAAAAAGGGTGTAAGAAAAATTACAATTCAAATTTGGTACGTGATATTTGTGACAGGTTTTAAAGATTTATGAATGAATTGTTCTTAAGACTAACTTATTATCACAATTAAGGCAAGTGTTCCTATCGAACAGTAGTATAGTTCAGGAAGATCGAATTGTCGAACCCAAAGGAACCACGAGTACTAGTATTTACTTCCTTTTTTATTATCTAGCCTAAAAATTAAGAGTTTTGGTTATCTAAACTAATACTAACCTAAGAATGCACAAAAAGAAAATTTGGGAAAATACTTTTGGGAAAATTCGATTGATTAAGACAATACCTAAGGAAAAATTGACCTAGACTTCACTTTCTATTTGACTCTGAATCAGACGATTTATTCATTTGACTTGATCCGTAGAAATCCCTAAGTTATATTATTATCTCTCTCGAGACTAATAACGTCTAACCCTAGGTTGAATAATTGAAATCTCTTTCTAATTAACACCCTAGAATTGCATTAACTCGATCTATGGATTCCCTTATTAGGTTTCACCCTAATCTGGCAAAATCTTATCACCCTATCTCTAGGCGTGCAATCAAATCCGCTTAATTATGACAAATTCACTCTTAGACAGGGTCTATTCCTCTTCTGTATAAGAGCTTAACTTGAATCAATATCCTGGAATATCAAAACAAGAATTAAGAACACATAATTAAGAACAAGTCAAATATTTATCATACAATTTAGATAATAATAACAAGATCTGTCTTAGGTTTCATTCCCCTTAGGTATTTAGGGGGTTTAGTTCATATTTATGAAAGAAAACATCTCAAAAGCATAAAGATAACAAAACATAAGAAAATCCAAAACTCCTGAAGGAACTTGAAGGGAGATCTTCGGTCTTGATGATGAATCCAGCTTCTGAGATGATCAATCAACTTTCCTTGAGTAATTTCTTGCTTCCTACTCTACGTCTCCCCTCCTAAGTGCCTCCTTAGGTGTTTAAATAGGCTTTTAGATGCCTAAGAGCCCTAAAAATTGGCCTTTTTCTAATAAGAATATACTTGGGCTCGGTAGGGACACGCCCGTGTGCGATTACTCCAGCCCGTACTCAAGGCTGTTCAATAGGCATAGGCGTGTAGTCTACTAGTGTAAGTCTTGCTTCAACCCTACCAAATGGACATGGCCGTGTGACATGCTCGTGTGAGGAAGTCCAAGCCGTGTTGATTCCCCACGTGGGTCTATTTTCTCCGTTTTCGGCCCGTTTCTCGCTCTTTTTACTCTCCTATGCTCTCCTAGGTATAAAACATGAAATTAAAGGATTAGGAGCATCGAATTCACCAAATCTAAAGAGAAACCATTCATAAATGGGCTAAGCATGGGATAAAAATATGTATAAATTACAGTTTATCAAATACCCCCACACTTAAGCATTTGCTTGTCCTCAAGCAAAAATCCTCAACTCATAATCAAAATAAATTCTTCTCAATTTATAATCCCTATCAATAATATCTCAAAATAATCCATAAGTACTCATACATTTTAAAATTCAACCAAAAGTACATCAAAGTTTCAAACATTCCAAGTTGAGCTTTTTATCATGAAAACATAGGTGTCTCCCTTCATCTAAGTGATTACTTTTGATCAAAATATCACAGAGTTTAACATCCTCACTAAAGATTCACTAAATTCACTCAAGGTGTTTTAAGGACATTAATTAAACACTTATTAGTCAATATGAAAAGCTATTGCCATAGGCTTGCTTGAAAATCAAGTCTCCACCACTATATATTGAGCTGATACATCAATCAAAAAGGTCTTTTAGAGGGTTGTAACGTGGCTTTGGTTAGAGGGTGTGGTCACAAGCTAAAAGAAGATGTTAGAATCAGCCATCAGTTCAATACAAGTGACCTTCTTCTTAGAATATGGAATTAACACTCAAGCTCAAAAATGACGAAATACTACTAATATGTATGTAAGTTTTTTTTTAAGAAAAAGTCAAATATTTAGAAGAACAAAACATAACTAAGCAATTTGTTCAAATTAAATCTCGACAAAAATAGGGATCAAATTAGGGGATTTCAACAATAATGGGTTATGGGTTAATATTGAGGGTAAATCAATTAATGGCTTGTTAGGTTCAAAAGGGGTTCACTAAGGGTTAATTATGGAGGTAGGCTTTTATGGAGTGAGTGGGTTAAACCTAAGTGTCTTTATCATCTTGACATATCAAATCAAATGGTGTGGTCTTGACATGCATAATCAAGCAAGTTCTAGAATAACAAATCAAAACTGACGCACTCATAATGAAAGTGAGCATGAAAGGAATAAAATATGCTCTAAAGGCTCAAGATCTCACAAAAATTATGGCTTTTTGATGTTTAAACTTGTGAATTTCAACTCAAGATAATACCTAAACTTAGGGAAACAACCTAAAAGTTTTTAATTCTTCAAAAATCAACTCATCATGCTTGATTCCCTAATGTCTTAAAGTTTAAACAATCAATGCATAATTGCCTATGTTTTAATTCAAGACATATCAATAAAAATCATAAATTAATTAAAATTCATTCTAATAGTGATATGAGTGATTCACGTGATAATAAGATAAAATTCAGGGATTTCTAATGATGATATGAAAGACCTCCCACACTTAAGATGTACATTGTCCTCAATATACAAAGATAGATATATTGAAAAGTATAGATATATAATCATAAGAAAGGGAGAGAGGTGAAACTTCCTGAATGATGAATGGACTCCTTGAATTGGAGTTATGAAGAATAATCAGCCAAGGCAATGATGAGAGTGGAGGAGGATACTCTGGTGGTGGTAGAGGTTCATTAGTCCATAAGTCCTGCGCCAAAAGAATATTATATCTGATGGTAGCTATGGTCGTGGTCGAGCAGGACATGGCAGTCGTGGATAACCTTTCCCAGTGGAGTTTTTGGTTCCTATGCGATGATGAGCGTTGGGGCTCTTTATAATTATAATAGAATCAGGAACTTTTTAGGGAATATAATGAAGCATAATTACTCGTAATGAAATAGCCAAACTATAAATTATTCAATAAAAATCATGAAAACTAAAATTAAAATAATATTACAGGAAAATTAAATAAAAAGTACTTAATTAAGATAAATAAAGATAAAAGTGAAAATAAAAATAAAAAAAATAAAAAGTTTTTAAACATCATCATCGCCGGATGGTTCGCGAGGTGGTAGTGGTGATGAGATATGGAAGTGCTAACAAATCTAATGTAAAGTTGCATCAATGTGATCAAAGCACTGAAAATATTACTGCTCAAATCGTGAAAGGCGTTCAGAGATGTCAAAATATGAAGCTGCCGCATAAACTGGACGATGGATGGGTGGTGGCTAAGACGGTGGGTCCTCATGACGTGGAGGGACATCATCAGTAATGTCCTCTGGGTCCTCTTCCTCGGTGGACTGGACGAGGCGGTACTGAGGAAGGTAGGTGCCACGTCGTTTCTCGATCATCCTCATACTTAGCATCCTCAAGATGCCCTGTGGGAACATATGGCCGATGAGAGTGAGGGAGGATGATTGTGTTGCTGTGTTGAGGAGCCCGAAGTGCTGAGCCAGTCGAGTCACATAGGGCCCAATAGAGATGACCCCACTCCTATGTCGCTCCATCTGATGGCGGATAGCGAGGGCGATGAAGTAAGCTATGTCAAGGACGTGACCATTCGCCATGCTCCATAAGAAATAGGCGTCGTGGGTGGTGACGACGCCGGTGCTCTCTCATCTCCCTGTCCGAGCGTGAGCCAAGATGGTGTGTAGATACCTCAAGGATGGAGGAAGAACCGATGCCTTGGAGCGGCTAGGATCGTAGGTGGCCGAGGCAAGGACGAGGTCCCTCCAACATTTTGAGGGGGAGTAGTAGATGTGGCGGTGGAGGGTGTTGAGTTCATTATCGTCCATAAACTCCTTCGTGTATAGCCCTAGTGCAATCCTGAACTCGGGTACGCTCAACTGGCGTACTAGACCACCAAGGCAGAACAGGACCGTTCCAAGATCGTCGAAGTTTGTCATGATGGTCTGAAGATGGAACGTCGAGCAGAGTTTCAATGTGAACTCGAGATACGTCGGCTCGATGATCTCAAAGAAAAGCCCCCAGGGTCAGTCGTTAGGAGGGCTCGAACCGTGTCAGCCAAATAAATCTGTGCTAGTGCAGCCCAATCAATGCAGCGGCCTACACCTAGGGGTCGGGCCCGTAATATTTGATATAATTCCTCCTGGGGTCCCAAGGGAACCTGAATGAATGGGTTCCTAATCTCCATGGTAGGACCTGAGGATGACACTGGTCCTTTTCTCTTCTTCGAAGCGGGGACAGCAGTTTCTTTCCTCATGAGGATGACATAGTATATCTGCAGTGAACAAAAATCGAAGTTTAACCAATATGCCCAAGAATAGTATGGAAAATCAAGACTAAATATGAATATTTCATGAGATTTTCGTACTAGATGATACAAACTAAAACAACTAAATATATCAAGTTATAGGATTATGGGAATAATGCTACGAGAATATGAATGAATGCATGTGGGTAAGCATAAATTTCATGGAAACAAGGAAAAATGAAAGAGTATAGCATAATGTAGTAACTAAAATGATAAAATTTTTATAAAACAAGCATGAGTATTTTAATATTCTAACTATGAATATTCATTCAAAATAGTTCAATAGAGCAGAGAAATCATGAAATAAGCAACATATTTAAAGAAAAAATAGAGAGAAAAGAGTAAACAAATGCAAACAGAAGGAGCTTGGGGCATCGGAATTGGTGTTGTAGATGGCGCACGAGCATGGAGGTAGGGCGTGTGAAGTTGCAGCGGCTAGGGTTAGGGATTTTTGGGGAGGGAGATAATGACTAATGAGGGGTTTATATAGATTTTGGGCACACGGTCGTGTTTTTTTGCCCATGTGTTTCGTGAATTTTGAATTTGGGCGCATCTGACATTCGGCCCATGCCCTTGTTCTTGGAGCGTGTGGGTGCACACGACCGTGTCGCATGGCTGTGTCTTGCTTCGTTCACTTCTCCCACTCCTGTGTACATAGGTCCACGCCCGTGTTAATTTGATAGGTTCGCCCACGGGTTATGGGCACGGGCGTGTCGCACGCCTGTGCTAATTTGACAGGTTCACCCACAATTTCAAGGCACTGGCGTGGCGACTTATCGCTTCCCTTGTTGGGGAAAAAAATTTTCCCTGTTTTCACACGGCCTAATACACGCCCGTGTGCCTGGCCGTGTGGTCTTTAGAAAACTTGCGTTCCATGATTCGGTTAGTATGTTAGATGTTAAAAGCTAAAACTTAAATAAATCATTACCGTTAGTGCTCAGGTTGCCTCTCGAGAAACGCTTATTTATAGTCTTAAGATGGACTTTCCTCTCTTCTGCATGGTCAAGGTGGTGCGAGGAGTTTACACTCCTTATCCCTGCTATCAACTTTATCAACATAAGGTTTAAGACGGGTATTATTTACCTTAAATGTGTTGAATTTGGGATGAATTACCTCGACTGTACCATATGGGAAAGTACTGAGTACCGTAAGAGGAATTTCTTCATTAGGTTTAGGAGCGGCAATGCGAAGATCTACTGCATCCAGTAGTACTTTGTCTCCAACCTTAAGTTGATTTGGTGAGGTATTGAGCTTGTCCTAGCGCGGTTTCAATTTATCGGGCGTTCTCGATTTTTGTGTCCGCCATTCATCTAGCTCCTCGATTTGTAGCCTTCATTCTTCATAGATAGGTCCTTTATTGTTGTTTGAACACGACTCATATACGTTCTTCAAAACTATTTCCTGCATAAAGGGTTTCACCACATGATCAATACTAGTAGAATGATTTATACAACCACCTTCGATTTTTAATGTGTTACTCAAATTACGAGTTTGAAGGGTGATTGTTTCGTCTCCTACACGAAGTGTGAGTTCACCTGTACCAACATCAATAATGGTTCTAGCAGTCGCTAAAAAGGGTCATCCTAAAATCAAAGGTGCGTTACTATCCTCTTCCATGTCTAAAACAACAAAGTCTACTGGGTATATAAATTTATCGATCTTAACAAGAACATCTTCAATGACACCCCTAGGAAATCTAATGGTTTTATCAGCCAATTGAATGCTCATTCTAGTTTGTTTGGGTTTCCCAAGACCTAGTTGTTTAAATATTTTATAAGGCATAACATTAATGCTTGCCCCTAAGTCAGCCAATGCATTATGAACATCTAAACTACAAATTAAACAAGGAATCGTAAAACTCCCTGGATCTTTCAATTTTTTGGGTAGCTTATTCTGTAATATGGTTGAGCAAACTACATTCAACTCCACATGCAACGCCTCATCCAACTTCCGTTTGTTTGTTAGAAGCTCCCTTAAAAATTTGACTACGTTTGGCATCTGCAAGAGAGCTTCGATAAACGGTAAGTTAATATGTAATTTCTTTAATAGTTTAAGGAATTTACCAAATTGTTCATCTGTACGGTCTTTCCTTATCGCTTTGGGGTATGGCACCCGTGGTTTGTCCTCTTTACTTACCATTTTCTGGTCATTGTTGTCTACCTCATCCATACCTTTACTTACCACAGTTTCCTGCCTCTGCTCTGGTTTAAGTGCAACTAACCCTTCCTCATCTTGAATGGTAATTGCATTGATTTGCTCCCTTAGGTTAGATTCAGTGTTACTCGGTAGGCTACCTTGTGGTCATTCAGATATCAATTTAGCGAGCTGACCTATCTGAGTTTCGAGCCCTTGGATCGACGCTTGTTGATTTTTAAGTGCTGTCTCAATATTCTGAAAACGAGTTTCAGACACTGAGATGAATTTTGTTAGCATCTCCTCAAGGTTCAGCTTTTTCTCTTGTTGGTAGGGTGGTTGTTGGAAGCCTGGAGGTGGTGGTCTCTGATTCCCTTGGCCTCCCCATGAGAAATTTGGGTGGTTCCCCCAACCTGCATTGAAAGTATTACTATAAGAATTATTTTGAGATCGAGGATTATTACCCATGTAATTTAACTGCTCGTTCTCCATGTTGTGGCCATAGGGTGGGTATTCTGAATTGCTTGATCCACCTCCACTTGCTTCGCACTGCATTAATGGGTGAACCTGTGAAGAACTAAGAAAACCATCAATTTTCTTATTCAAGAGTTCTACTTGATTAGAGAGCATGGTAACCGAATCGAGGTTATAAACATCGGTTGTTTTCGTTGGCTTTGTCCGCAAGACTTGCCACTGATAGTTACTCAATGACATCTCCTTTATAAATTCATAGGCATCTTCAGGTGTCTTATTATTGATGGTTCTGCTAGCAGCTGCGTCAACCATTTGTTGAGTCGAAGGATTCAGGCCATTATGAAAGATTTGAACCTGTAGCCAGAGTGGTAACCCATGGTGAGGGCATCTTCTCAAAAGGTCCTTGTATCTCTCCTATGCATCGTAGAGTGTTTTTAAATCCATTTGCATAAAAGAAGAGATATCATTACATAATTTAGCCGTTTTAGCCTGCGGGAAATATTTCAATAAAAAGTTTTCGGTCATTTGTTCCCAAGTAGTGATTGACCCCCGTGGTAACGAATTCAACCACTGTTTAGCTTTGTTTCTCAATGAAAAAGGGAATAACCGAATATGAATGGCATTATCAAAAATGCCATTAATTTTAAATGTATCACATAGTTCCAAAAATTTTGCCAAGTGAGCGTTGGGAACTTTGTCCTGCAAACCATCAAACTAAACAAATTGTTGTATCATTTGAATTGTGTTAGGTTTCAGTTCAAAAGTATTTGCAGCTACAGTAGGTCTAACTATGTTTGATTCAGTTCCTGTTAAAGAAGGTTTAGCATAATCATACATAGTGCGCGGAGCAGGATTCTGATTAAAAGCAATTGCAGGAGGTAGCAGATTTTCTTGGTTTTCAGCCATCTCATTAGTTGTGGTTGAAGTATCATCCTCTTGCTCTTCCTCTATGTATCGTAAGCTTCACCTTATTTCTCTTCAGTTTCTGCAAACTGTGCGATCGATCTCACTATCAAAATAGTAATGGTCCTGACGGGTTTCTTCTGGTCATAAACTAGAAAAACCTGTCAGAAGAAAATAATTGAAGAATTAGAAAAGAAAATAAAATTTTAAATTGCAATAAAAGTAAAATGGCTAAAGTAATAAAATCGAGTGTTCCTAATATCTTAGTTCCCCGGCAACGACGCCAAAAACTTGGTACGTGATATTCGTGACAGGTTTTAAAGATTTATGAATGAATCGTTCTTGAGACAAACTTATTATCACAATTAAGGCAAGTGTACCTATCGAACATTAGTATAGTTCAGCAAGAACGGATTGTCGAACCCAAAGGAACCACGAGTACTAGTATTTACTTCATTTTTATTATCTAGCCTAAAAATTAAGAGGTTTGGTTATCTAAACTAATTACTAAACTAAGAATGCACAGAAAGAAAATTTGGGAAAATTCGATTGATTAAGACAATACCTAAGGAAAAATCCACCTAGACTTCACTTGTTATTTGACTCTGAGTCAGACGATTTATTCATTTGAGTTGATCTGTAGAAATCTTTAAGTTATATTATTATCTCTCTCGAAACTAATAACATCTAACCCTAGGTTGAATAATTGAAATCTCGTTCTAATTAACACCCTAGAATTGCATTAACTCGATCTATGGATTCCCTTATTAGGTTTCACCCTAATCCGGCAAAACTTTATCACCCTATCTCTAGGCGTGCAATCAACTCCGCTTAATTATGACAAATTTACTCTTAGACAGGGTCTATTCCTCCTCTGAATAAGAGCTTAACTTGAATCAATATCCTAGAATATCAAAACAAGAATTAAGAACACATAATTAAGAACAAGTCAAATATTTATCATACAATTCAGATAATAATAACAAGATCCGTCTTAGGTTTCATTCCCCTTAGGTATTTAGGGGGATTAGTTAATACTTATGAACGAAAACATCTCAAAAGCATAAAGATAACAAAACATAAGAAAACCCAAAACTCCTGAAGGAACTTGAAGGGAGATATTCAGTCTTGATGATGAATCTGGCTTCTGAGATGGATCAATTGGCTTTCATTGAGTAATTCATTGCTTCCTACTCTGCGTCTCCCCTCTTAAGTGCCTACTCAGGTGTTTAAATAGGCTTTTGGATGCCTAAGAGCCCTAAAAATTGGCCTTTTTCTAATAGGACTATACTTGGGCTCGGCAAGGACATGTCCGTGTGACACGCCCATGTGCAATTACTCCAGCCCGTGGTTAAGGCTATTGAATAGGCACAAGCGTGTAGTGTACCCCTGTAAGTCGTGCTTCAATCCTGCCAAATGGACACGGCCGTGTGACACACTAGTGTGAGGAAGTCCAAGCCGTGTTGATTTCCCACGTGGGTCCATTTTCTCCATTTTTGGCTCGTTTCTTACTCTTTTACTCTCCTATGCTCTCCTAGGTATAAAACATGAAATTAAAGGATTAGGAGCATCGAATTCACCAAATCTAAGGAGAAACCATTCATAAATGGGCTAAGCATGGGATAAAAATATGTATAAATTACTGTTTATCAGAATATAGAATAAGGATTTAGGCTACTACTAATCTCCCAATTAACACTTTCCAAACACTTACCGTTCGTGCTTTCACCTAGCCAACGAAAGCTTAAACTAGCTTTTCCTTGCCTTTCGCTTTATTCGTAGAAGGTCCTAATGATTCTGATGCTTCACCAAAATAATTCACACAATACACACAGTTATCATTCAGCAAGGACTCACCAAAATCAACTAAAACCACAAGCCTAAGCTAAATTGTCATAAAACTATAATTTTGACAAGCTTAGACGAAACACAAAAATCTAAATACATATTCATTCCTATCACATGAAACAGATTCCCATCATCTAATTAAACATCCAAGGACAATTCCCTACCTTCTAACTACTCAAAACTATACAAATTCCTGGTTCCGAAGTTTTGACATACTATGGACATTTTCCATGAAAATTCAATTAATCATTATAATTCTTTAACGAAAATCTAAGGAATGTTTAGAAACCTTTTAATCGCATCAAAACTAATTGAAAAGCACTTTGAAACCTCGTTTTAATTAAAATCCTAAAATCCACCATTAACGACTCAATTTTTGGCATTTATTCAGAACATTCAATTCAATATGTAAAAACTCTATTTAAAAGACTAGATAACATCAAAACTAATAGGAAAATGAATTGTTACATTCGATGGGAGAAAATTGAATGTTTGTTTGAAAATCTAGAAAACCCACAAGTTTAAGCAATGGTGAAATCAATGGTGTTTTTTATGATTTTTGTGGAATTCTAAAGAGGTTTAATGGTAGAAGGATGGTAGAAATCAAAAGAATTGAAGTTTGAGAATTAAAATTGGATGAATGAAACTTGGGAAAGCAAGGGATGGCTAAAAATAAATAAATGGGAAGGGGTTTAGTAAGCTCTTAAAGGTAGGAGGAAATATTAGGTTAATTTTAAAGTTTTATGTTATTACCCTTTAAGTTCTCCTAGTTTTAACCCCTTTTCAAAATGGTCCTTATTTCAAAAATAAATATCTTTTGAACACCATTTTCAAAAAAATTGATTTGATTTTCTAAAAGCCATAGACAAAGATAGTTTCAGTTTACCATGCTTCGAAATTTCAGAGCACACTAAAGTTAAAATCCCTAAAGTATCCTCAAACTACTAGGCCCAATTTTAGGGTGTGACATGTAATCTATTTTCTTTCTTTGCGTACAACAAGAGCAGGATAAAAAATCCACATCCACCAGGAATTTGGAACAATCATCAAAGGGATAAACGAGGTTTCAAATCAAGGTTAAACATTCCAACTCATACTTTTACTACTCTATTGGATTGGGAAGATATTGTTTGATATTCGAGTTAGTCTTTTTTGATAAAAACTTTATCAAAAATGCCTCCAAGAAAAACTAGAAGGGCTAACGAACCCAATCCATCGACAGTTACAAAGCCTTCCAATTTTCCAAATCCAAACGTTGAAAAATACTTTTTAGAACTTCAAAGGGAAAATGTTTATTTAAGAAAGGGGATTTGAACCGTTAATGATTTTGTGTAAGGACGTATGACCCCAAGTCTAATATCATAAGTGAGAACGCTTTTGTGTAACCCTTAAAGACTCTGATGTAGTCCCCATCGTACAAGAATTTTATGCATCCTTTCAGGACTAAGAGTCTAGGAGACCAGAAGGTGTTACATGGGAAATGATACCCAACAAGGAAAATAGGTATGAGTCAACCCTCGAGCTATTTGTGAATTTTATAATGCTCCATATTATGATAATGGTTTTGTGGAAGAAAGTGATTTAGATTATTTTAAGAAATATTAACATGGATAACGTTATAAATTACTTAAAGGATGGCAGGGGTGAATGGAAATGTCATCCTAGTACTGATATTCCCATGTCTTTTAATCAAGCAATTATGTTCCCAGTTGTTAAAATATGAATAAATTTTTTCTGCACTCGAGCTGACCCTGCTCTAAATGTAATTAATGTCAATACCTTTGAAGCGGTTTTGTTACATGTTTTGTAAAAGAAACAAGTGTGCATCGAGAAAGAACCCATCATTATATGAAGCGGTACGTTAGTATCCAAAAAGTGAGGGTCTTCCTGCCCCACTTGGTGATGGCATTATACAAGAGAGTCGACATTCTAATGACAACCACTGAGTAATTTATGAAGCCTTCAAAAAGTATCATAGGGGGTACACTATATACACAATACCCGGAACTTCAAAGAAAACAAATTAGGGATTGGAACAAACACCAAAAAAAAAGATGGATGTCCCGACCTAACTTAAAATGAAGGGAAAATCAACATCCTAATAAGAAATTGGCAAGAGCAACAATCCAAAAATAGATTGGATGATAAATTGGATGCAAGAGAAGGACCTAGTTTTATAAGAATACGTGCGACGGAATAAAATGAGAGTACCAAATTATCTGCAAAAAATGTTTGGCCCAACACATACAGAACATGAAGAAGAGGAGCAAGAAAGAGATAAAGAGGAAGAAAGCGAGGATGAAGAAGGATAAGAGGAAGAGGAGGACGATTAAATGTTTAATTTTTCTTGCAAGAATTGTAATAATTTTGGGATAATATTTATTTTATCATTTTAGGAGTAGGATTAACAGTAGATTTTTATTTGTTTTCTTTTCTGTTTTAAGTTTTCTGTGTAGGAACTCCACACGAATGAAACACAACAATTCAAAACTTTCAACAAAAAATGAACGGGAGTGTAATATCCCGAATTAGGGCCTAATCGAAATAGTGGTTTCGTGACCACAAATCTGAGATAGAAATAATTATTTTATAATTATTTTGATGATTATGATATGATTGCATGATTGTGTGAAAATTTCGTGATGAAATTCTATGCCTAAAGTGCTTAAATTGAAAGTAGGGACTAAATCGAATAAGTTGCAAAACTTGCATTCTAGAAGTTTTTAGTATGAAATTGTTTTTGGAATATTAATGAGGAGGTCTTAAATAGAAATTTGACCAATTTTAAGTTCATGGACAAAATTAGGACATGGAAGGAATTTTTGGAAAGTTTAGTAGTAAGGGTATTTTGGTCATTTAGTTATTAAAATGAATTAAAAACAAAATTAAAAGCCAATTTTTGTCCATCTTCTTCATTACGCCGAAATTTCAAGGGTTCTCCATAGCTAGGGCTTGTTTCAAGCTTCCAAGCTCCATAGTAAGTGATTCCAAACCCCGTTTTTAATGTTCTTTACGTTTTTGGAATCCCGGTAGCTCGATTAAGCTTATGTTAGCAATAATTCAACCTAGGGTTTATATTTGGAAAAATACCCATAGGTGAAATTTGTGTATTTTGATGTTTTATGATAGAATATGGGGTTTTAAATTATGTTAGACAACTTGTACTACTCGATTTTAAGCAAAAACGAGTAAAAGGGCTTAATCGGTAAAAATACCTAATAGTCACAAGTACATGTTAGAGTGAGAATTTGATGTTGCCATAGAAGAGAAAAGTGATCAGCATGTTGTAAAACATAAGAATAAGGAATAAAGTTTAATCCCGAGCCTAGGGGCAAAATTGTAAATATGCAAAAGTTTAGGGGCAAAATTGTACTTTTGCTAAAATTTGAGTTAAGGATTAATTTGATAATGTGAGTATTAAATGAGCTAAATGTGTTATTTTAGATCAAGAAAGACGTGGAATCGACCTCAATCGAGGAAAAGAAAAGATTGTGGACTAAATTGCAAAATCTTTGTATTTTGGTACCAAGGTAAGTTCATGTGTAAATAATGTAGCATAATTGTTATTTTTAAGTCATTGATATTAATTATGTGTTATGCTGAATTTCATTATGAAATGTATGCTTTGTGGTTAATTTCAAATAATATGTAAATTATGTGAGTTACTTGTTAAATATAATTGTTACCGAGTATTGATTTCGGCATTCTACGGAAGACGGCAAGGATAAGTGTTCGAGAAAAATCCCGTTTGAACCTTAGGAATAGATTAGGATACAAGTGACATGTCACTAGGATGGTTGAGCATCCGAACTCGTTGAGTTGAGTCGGAGTTCACTTATGGATGCGAATGTCCGAACTCGTTGAGTTGAGTCCGAGTTCGTGAAATGTAACTAGGCATCCGAGCTCGTTGAGTTGAGTCCGAGTTCACTTATGGATGCGAACGCCCGAGCTCGTTGAGTTGAGTCCGAGTTCGCTTATGGGCGGGTTACATGATTGCTTGATTGAATATGTGGCACTTATATGCAAATTATCCATGTATCCGAATTATATTCCGATGTGTTCAACGGGTAAAGTTTTACTCAAATGGAGGAATCCTCGAGATGAAAAGAGACGTATTGGTAAGTGATGAGAAATGGATATTTTGGATAGGTATGTATTTAACCCTCGGGTTGAGTGTTGATTACAACCACGATAAGGTAATAAGATGATGAAAAATGATTAAAAAATGTGATAAGTGTGTTGATGATATATGCTAATGTTGATTAGTTTGATTGTTTGTTATGTTGTTTATTATTTACATATGAACTTACTAAGCATTTATACTTACTCCCTCCTTCTTACTCATTGTAGTTTTGGACAAGCCAGTTCAGGAGTCGGGATAGGTCGAAGGCTCAGTCACACTATCCGAAAGATTTTTGGTAAATGGCTTGTAAATTTAAGTATGGCATGTATAGCAATATACTTATTTTGTGTAAATGATCTTATGATATGGTGACAGAATGGTTTAGAAAATATTTGACAATGATAAATTATGAAAATGGTAAGTTTAGATTATGTTTGATGTTAAGGAAAATTATTAAGATACTTAGTGCATAAAAACTCATAAGAGGGATGAAATTTGCCATAAACAGAATACTGCAGCAACACTAATGCGAGTTTGAAAATTTACTAAAAATCACAAAAATTGAATTTGGTGATGGATTACATATCAAATTGAATCTTATTATGTCTAGTTTCACATGAAACAAATGAAACAGGTAAATGAATTATATGTTAGAAGATATTTGAATTTTAGTGAAATAGGGTCATAGCAGTTTCTGAATCCCCTGTTCCTACTTTAGAAATTCACCATAAATTTTAAAGATATAATTAGGTGGTTTATTTTATATACTCAGAATCCTTATTGAGTCTAGTTTTAGGATAAACAAACCTCATAGTCATATGAATTTTTTACAGAGAGAAATGTGGTTCATAGTAAACAGAGGTCAGACCAGTCAAGTCCTGAAACAGGGGTAGCTTTAACTAATAAATTGTACTAATTGGCCCAACCAAAAATTTTATAAAAAAAAATTAGTAGATAGGTATATGAGTCTAGATTCAGGGAAAATTTACGGATCTTGATTTTGAGTTTCGTAACTCAAGATATGATTTTTCTTGTGACTGTGACGCAAGTAGCTTAAAAGCTGTGAATGTAGAAACAAATAATCCAAAGTTCTAAAAATGTTAAATTAAGCTTACTAACACCTCATACTCGACTCCGGCGACGGTCTCGGGCGTGGGGGCGTTACAAGGAGCACCCACCAATAGATTATGAAACTATCACGATCAATCAGATAACTTATTTCCTTATCTTTTTAAGGCTACACATTGAGGACAATGTCTTATCTAAAGTGTAGGGATAACATAGAATTTTTTAAAAATTTTTATACTTTTCTTTAATATTTATTTTCAATTGTGTGCTTGAGCTTGTAGAAATAAAAGTGATTGATTACAAGCATTTAAGTAGGTTGATTATATTTACTATAAGCTTGGCATGATAATAGAAGATTTTAATTTTTTTTATTAAACTACTAAGTTCTATATATTACACAATAAATAAGCATTAAGCAATTGAATGTACCAAACGATATAGAGAATATAAGGAAACGAGCATGCTAATATGTATGATAGATTGTTGAAATTATGATTGTTTGACTGATTAAATTTGTGAATATTAAGATACCTAGGGATGACCTAAGGCATTGTGTGATATCCACCTAGAACCAAAAAGCTAACCCTATTTATTCATCCTTAGCACCTATATTTGAGCCGAAAAACACTTCTTGATGAACCTTCATGTGAAACCTGAGCAAAAGAACATTAATTTGCATTTTCCCTTTTTCTTTAGTCCTAAATTGCATGACTATAGACATTTGGCCATACGTATTGAGGGTTAAGTAGATACATCATAGCAGATTTCGTAAAAACAGAGTGAAATAGGAAAGATTGGTGTGATATAGGAATTATAGGTTAGCCTATAAGTGCGAAACAAAAGAAAAATTCCAAAAGAAAATCAAAATGAGTAGAAAAAGTACTTAAAAAGCGAAAGCATTTGTGAGTGAGATGTATTGAAAAAAAAGGTGAAAAAGTCATAAAAATAGAAACACTCATTCATTTGTGCACATGTACTTGTGAGCTAGCCATAATTTTTATATTATTATGTAACTTCCAATATGGAGAAATAAGGAAGGTGAGGCAGTGAGCGGGTAAGAGTCACTAAAGAAGAGAATATGGGACAATACAATGTGCCAAACTATTTTCGTGCTTGAAACTATTTTGATGCTTACTATTCTTGAATTCCATACATGTCCTAAGCCTCAGAACATTACAAGCCAGAAAGCCTTATGTAATCTAGGTAGACTTATTTATAAATTGACATCATATGAAACAATTACATTTATGGTTATTTGTATTTTGCTAGGATAATCAAATTACCTTTATAATTTATTGATGGATCTATACATTTGAAAACCTTAATGTTTGTATACTTTGTAACATACTAAACTTAGGCATTTGATATTAAAAGTGGTAAGTTATCTACATATCATCTCAAGATTATGCATAAATATGAATACCTAGTTATGTACTCCGAAGCCAATGCTTGTACTACACTTACTCAAGGGTCGACTCTTAATTTTTTGTTTTTGTTTGCTTTGCTTGAGGATAAGCAATGACTTAAGTGTGGAGGAGTTTGATCTGCAATAATACGATGTAGTAGATTAAACTAGTTTTCGCACTTAAGGAGCTTGAATACAAGCACTTTTATTACATTTTAGTCGAGTTTTTATAGTTTTGTTTACATTCAATAAAAAATGTATTTTGAGTCTTTTATTGACCATAGAGGCTGAATGAGGCTTAAAGGAGAGTTAACGTACTTAGTGAGTGTGCAGGAGACCATGCAAGAGCATAGGAACTCAATATTAGTCGCTATGTTGCAACACAGGGAGTTCGAGGTTGCAACACAGGGAAAGAATTACCATAGCCATAGGATGTCGTGACAAACCCCTAAAGCCACGCCTAAACTACACATTCTGCCCTCGATGTCGCGACATAGGCACTAAGGTGTCACAACAACAGCCTTGTACGAGAGATAATTACGAGCTAGGGGCATTTTTGGTTCACTAACCTAGGGTTGAGGATGACGGTAACCCTAACTCTATAAATAGGCTCCTAAATACTTGTTAAAGGACAATATTTCATATTCTCAATTTTTTCCCTGTAATTTACTTTTCAATTTTTTCTTTCTCTTAGGGTCTAGATTTATTTTCATTTCTTGTCAATTGTGTTCTTCAGAGAACTTGATTTCTATACGCAATCAAACATTTTAGGATTTCTATGCTTCATCAATCGAATATATTCAAGATTCTCTAAACTTTATTTTTTATTTATTTTTCATGCATATCTTTATCGTCAAGTTTATTATGTTTATAGATTCTATAAGAAACTAATCCTCTTATGGGGGATTAGTGAGTGAAGCTCTGATTGATTAATTACTATGCACGATTTTCTTAGCGGATTAACTATTCGAGAGAGGAAGAACATAAATCCTAGGAAGTCATTTAGGTAGGAATTAACCCAAAATTGGTATGGCCTATCTGTAAACACCTTAGCCCCGAACTGGTCTAAACTGTGAGGTCGAGAGATGGGTAGTTCTTCCAACTCGTTAGTTTAGTGGAAGATCAAGAGATCCTACTAGGGTAATGACTAGTTTATTGAATAGAAATCTGAAATAGGAATTACTGATGATCACCAAAGCAAGCTAATCACAAATGTTTTCATTTGATTGAGTTTAGAAATTAGTTTTTTAAAGTCCTTTTTATTTATGAAGTTTTTAACTTGATATTTAAAAAACCCCCCAAAATCTTTCCTTTATGTTTTATCGTAATATAATTTATTTAAACTACTAATTAATTATATTTACATTTAGGTTAACTTTAATTTAGTCCTCTCTTAAGTACAATCCTCGGAGTACTGACCCACTTCGTTGTTGACCACCTCATGATCTGTCATAATTCAGTGTAGCAGATTAAACTAGATTTCATATTAAGAAGCTTGAATACAAGCATTTTCGTTATATTTTAGTTAAGTTTTCAAGTTTTATTTACATTCAATAAAATGTTCAAATTAAGTCTTTTATTGAGCTTAAGGGTTGAATGAGCCTAAGGGTGAGCTAACGCACTTTGTGAGTACAAGAGACCATAAGAAGGTGCACTAAACCGATGTTAGTCGCTATGTCGCAACATGGATGACTTGATGTCGCAACATACGAAGCTAAATAGAGAAAACTCAAGATTGCCTACGATATCACAACACAGACTGAGGGTGTCACAACGTACCCCTAAAGATAGTTGCAGAGGAGTATATTAATTGCTATATCACGACACAGGTCTTGGTGCGTCACAACATCGACTCCACGATGGAAAAAAAAGCAGGGGCATTTTAGTCTGCACAATCAAACTTTAAGCTCGGGAATGGACTTAGGGTTAAGGACGATGGCCATCTGAAGGCTATAAATAGGCTTATTTGTCCCCTGTTATGGATATCATTCCTTTAGCCTAGATTCTCTCTTGTAAATTTAGTAGCTTTGTTTTTTTCTTAGGGTTTTAGATTTATTTCAATTGTTCTTGTTGATTTCAAGATATCTGAGTTGTGGAAGCATTCAAACTCTATGGATTCGTACTTAATTTCAATGCAATCAAGCTCTTTCATTTACTCTATCTTGTCAATTTAATTAGCATTCCTTCTCTTTACATCGATTATATATTGTCTATGGAAGCCATGAGGAACTACTCCCTTTATGGGGGATTCGCGAGTAGAGGTATGATCTGTTGACTATTTTGTAGGGTTACTCAACGGATCGGATGTTTGGGAAAGGAAGAACGTGAAATAAACCCTAGGCCTGACAACCCCAGGAAGTCATCAAGGTGGGAGTTAACCCAAAATTGGTATTTCCTATCCGTAAACATCTTAACCCCTAGCTAGTCTGAACTATTAGGTCAAAAGATAAGTAGTTCTTGCTGACTCATTATGTTAGTGGAAGATCGGAATATCCTACTAGGGTAGCGACCAGTTGGTTGACGAGGAACCTGAAACGACAATTGATGGAGATTACCAAAGTGAGCTAATCGCCCATAATTAGATTTGATTTATTCTACCTTTTTAATCTCTTGAATTTTATCATTTTATGTTTTTTTTATTACTATTATTATAAAACCCCAAAATTTTTTTATTTCATATTGTTTGTACTATAGCTAATTTAAAAGTTTTAATTAGATCTTTTAGTGTTTAGGTTAGAATTGATCTGGCACTCGCCTCCCTTGGGTAAGATCCTCGAAGTACTCACTAACTTCATTGTAAAACTATATTACAACTCAGCCTGTATACTTGCGTATACCGCTTTGTCTTTCCATATTTTATTGCGGTACTCACACTCTAGATATTAGTACGTCCAAAGGTAGTCAAGTTCTTGGCCCTACTGATGCCATCTATATATAGGGAGAGGAGGTAGAACCCTTGTTGAATTGTAGAAGTTTATTTTAACTAGAAAAACAAACTCCTAGTCTATCTAGAAGTATAAGGGGCGACAACCCTAATTAATAATACTAGGGTTTTTCGTCCTCCTTATTAACATGATAGGCTTTTGGGCCTATCCCATATTAAGACCAATTACAAGTACTTCCTTAGCTTTTAACCTGATACTTTATAATTTGATCCAACCCGATATTTATTTATTTTTATTTCCTAAAATAAACATCTCAATATATATTCAATTAAATAATCTTCTCAACCCAATTCTAATTCTGTTAAAATCATGACGACTTTATCGTTAAAGAATCTATGAGAAAATATATTTAATATTTCTACATTCAGCGGTTCACTATGACCAATTGATTTATTTTCATTTTCAAACTTCATTTAATTTGAAAAACATAAATTCATTTCCAAGTCATTTTCATTTTGGGAAAAACCACATTCATTTACAAATGATTCTATTTCTCCACTTTCATTTTCATTTTGGAGAAAACCATAATCATTTCAAAATGTTTCACATTTCTCCATTTTCACCATTTTGTTCATTTGATTCAACATGCAATTCATTTTTGGTTTCAACGAGCTAACGGAGAGACCGATTAGACATATGTGATTGGGACTCAAATGATTTATAATTAAGTTTCATCTTTTATCCTATTAATTGTAAACTCATTTAGTCACGAAGTTATTCCACTATAGTATCGTGACTAAGCTTCCCCAAAGGCATACCACTACGAAAGCAACTTAATCAATGATCGTCCAATGACTTTTTCATACATGTGTTACCCTCATAGGATATACTTAATCCCTTTGGGATAATATTCGTTCTCTCAATATGATCCTATCTTATTTCATGGTAACCATTACATCTTCCTTCGTGAAAATTTAATTACTATCAAATAGTAATCAAGTCATTCATCACAAAGACATGCAAGCCGTGGTCATGTTTACTTTTCATCATCCACGTAATGCCAATGAAAGGATATCTTTTACCCATATCTCAGGCTATGTAATCCACTATTGTGAATGATGCTACATATTATAGAAGTCTTATACCCACTACAGCAAAACAGGTTTGTAGCGGCGTCTTTAGTGGAGTTTGGATAAAAAAAAGCCACTATAGATCGAGCATTAGCGGCGCTTTTTGAAAAACGCCGCTATCGATCGAGCATTAGTGGCGCTTTTAGAAAAACGCCGCTATAGATCGAGCATTATCAGCGCTTTTTAAAAAACGCCGCTATAAGTCGACAATTAGTGGCGCTTTTTGAAAAACGCCGCTATAGATCAAGCTTTAGCGGCGTTTTATCAAAAACACCGCAAAAAAAAAATTCTCTGTCTATTTATTATTTAATTGGTTTATTTATATTAATTAAAATACAATTTATTTTTAATTGAATACTTAAATTCTTCAAAAAAAATAATGACATGTAGAAAAAAATTTGAAAGTAAAAACATAGAAAAATATTTGTTAAAAATGAAAAAAATTAAAATACTATTATTTAAAATAATTTTAAAGTTTTTTGGGTATATGACTAATTGTTTTTTAATTTATATATTAAATAATTTCTTATATAATCGTCAAAGAGATAGTATTAATTTTAAAATATTGAATTAATTATCATTATAGTTTAGGGTATATGGTTTAGGGTTTAAGCTTTAGAAATTACTATTTTAAGGTTTATGGATTATGGGTTTAGGGATTATGGTTTATGGTTTATGGTTTATGGTTAATGGTTTATGGTTTAAGGGTTGGGGTTTAAAGTTTAGGGGTTAGGGGTTAGGGGTTTATGGTTTATGATTTATGGTTTATGTTTTATAATTTAAGGTTTATGGGGATAGGGGTTAAAGGATAAGGGATAGGGATAGGGGTTTAGGGTTTATATTAATTATTGTTTTTTAATTTACATATTAAATAATTTCTTATACAATTGTAAAAGAGAATATTAATTTTAATATATTAAAATTACGATTATAGTTTAAATTATTTAAGAGATAATAGATAAACTTTATATATATTAAATGGTTTAAGATTTAGGGTTTACTTGAGATGTGTTAAATGATCAAATTTTATACAATCAATTAATGCTTTTATATTTAAAAATATTTAATCTAAACCATTCATATATATTTAAATATTAGATTTAAAAAAATGATAAATAAATAAATAAATAAAAAGTAACAAATTGATATGGATAGGTAACTATATAGTTAGGGTTTAGGGTGTAGGTTTATGGTCTAAGATTTAGGGTGTATGGTCTAAGATTTGGGGTTTGGTGTTTGGGGTTTATGGTTTAATTTTTAGTGTTTAGGGGTAAATATGGTGAACTACTTAACTTGTGTATCTTGGATTTTTTTTATAATATAAATCTAAATAAGATAAATATAAATAATTATTTTTAAAAAACATATATCAAAATGGGTTAAATCCCAAAAGCATACATGAACAATGGTTTAGTGTGCAATTGTATACATAAACTTTAATTTGATCCAGTTCTTATAAATTATTAACACAATTATTGATATAACATCATTTTATATTTGTATATTGCATACATAAATATTTATATTTATTCAATATAAAAATATATTGATGTATTTATTTTTTAAAATGTGTATGATTAAATCAAAATTAAAGTTTCAACTATACATTTAAACCACAATTAGAATTTCACGTCTACAATTACATATTAAACCGAAATTCATATATAATTCTGAGATGTATCTCTATCACAATTTAGGTGTATACATATAATTAAATACCATTTATATAAAAATCTAAACAACTAATGTGGACCATACTAAAAGGAATAATGCTTGTATTGTCGTGTCATTTTGTATTTTTTTAATTTTATTTCTATTAAAGTTTCCTTTTGTATTTTATATGTTAATTTAAAAATTATAAAAATCTTCAAAAAAATTTAAAATTTAAAAATAAAAATAAAAATAAAAAACTTAAATATTTAATATTTAATATTTTAGTCCGTATTTCAGTTAAAAAGTTTAACATTCAAAATTAAAAAAAATTCTAAAAAATGATAATCTCAGCACAAAAATTTTGAAAGAAAAAAATAGGAAAAAATATGTTAAAAATAAAAAAAATTAAAATTGAGCAATAATGGCGTTTTGAGCAAAACGCCACAAAAAGTTGAGCTATAGTGGCTTTTTTGGTAAAAACACTGTAATAGATCCGAGAATTAGCGGCGCTTTTTGAAAAACGCCGCAAAAGACCATTACATTTATACCAAAAAGGAAAAATCAAAATCCCACTCACTCCAAAAAAATAATTTTTGGTTACCCACTCGTTACTCCCTCTTCTTCTCATCTCCGTCGTGTGCCCTAATTCCACCAAATAAAAGTTTGTACTTATTTCTTTTTCCCTTTTACTCTCAAAATTTTCCCCCAAATTTCTAATTTCCAACAACACGAAGTCAATACACCTACACCTATCACACTTCTTTTTCCATTTCGTTTCACTGCACTGAATTCACCCACCATAGCTACTCATTTTCTCTCGATCTATTAGGGTTTCTTTTAATTCTAGGCTTTCAAGGGAACATACAATTTCCTTTTTATTTTATCGGTGATTTCTATGGCGATGGAAACCCTAGATGACAAGAAACCGGAGGAAGAGGAGGTGATAGATAAAGAAAACGAAGAAGGAAGTAATGAGGTTTTGGAGAAACAAATAGAAGTTGAAGAGAAGGAGACGAGGAAGAAGAAGAAGAGGAGAAGGAGGAAGAAGAAGAGAGTGAAGATGAAGGGACTAAAAAGGTCAAAGGTAGTAGTAGAAAGGGGAGTTTTAGGAAATCTGGTCGAGATTCGGCTGAGAAGAAAAAGCTAGTGACGCCTAATAGTGATAGGCCTACAAGGGAAAGTCGTAGAAAGGTATTCAGGTCCTTTTGTTGCAAGGTCTTCCTCGTCTAAAACCCTGTCAATTGAAAAAGGTATGCTTTCTTTTCTGGACCTCCATGTTTAACTTTGATGATTTTCTTTACTATTTAAAAAGAAAACATACTCTGATCTGGTAGGCTAATAAGTTTATTCCTCCATAGTATAGTTCCATTTCCTTTTTGTAGTCATAATAGTGGGCCTTTACCTATCGTATGTTGCAGTTGTCACCATCAACATTTTCGTAGTGGATTTTAGATCAAATTTATTTTTCCAAATCACTATGAAGAAGAAGCATGATCTTCATGTTTTGAGTTCTTTTTAGTTGTTATATTCTTGTTGATGTTTCTATAATGAGGGTGTTAAGTGCCAACAAGTAACAGCTGGTTATTTAAGATTACATTTTTATGCTTTACAGCTTGTGAAACAAGCTAATCTACCTCATAGTGGATTTTGTTCAAGCATCTTTGAGCTATTCCGAGTGCATTGCAGTATTTTTAGTTATTTTTGTAAATATATTAAAAATAGGAATTTGTCGGTTGTGAAATATGGATTAGACAGTATGGTGTCAAACACCTTGTAAGTTTCATCTATATTTTTATTGTCCTTTTCGTTATTGTATTCATGATGATATCCTGTTGTTGAAGTACTAACTTTATGTTTCAAATTATTATTTATGTTCAGCTTGTGAAAGAAGCCATTCTACCTAGTATTCATGGCTTAGCTCTTAAAACAACTGTTGTTGCGGTATGTATGCATATTTTTGCTAATTAACTTTAATTATATAATTTTTTCATAATTTATTAGATGTAATAATATGAATAAACACTGCCATGTGATGTAGGGCAATTCTCCAAAATATTTTTCAGTATCAACGTTTTTCTGTTACCCAAATCCAACCTCCTAACATAATATAACTTACATAAGCTTCATAACTTGGTGTTAAACCCGTGAGGAAATAAGGCCCAACTAATCCAAATAGAAAGACACTCTTCATCAATATTTCATATAATTTATTAAAAAAAGAGGCCCGTCTTTGGATATTTAGTCTGCTTGAAATGCATATGCTAGAGTTGCTTTAGGTTAACTTTGTGCATTGTCCCTACTAGTTTCCTGGAAAGACATTTGAGCCTCTTAAAGAATGTGAATTTAGGCCATTCATGAAATTATAATATTGGAAAAAGGAATAATGGAAATAGTGAAGTGTGTTTCATTATTGCTTTTGGGAAGACATCTAAATTCTATCTTCTTTCTTGTCATTCAATAGTATTCATAATGCTCATCCGAATTGAATGCAGCAGATACAACTGTTTCTCAAAGTATGTGTATAATTTTTTTTTTGTAAGGGTTAGTAATTAGTCTTGGCTGATCTAAGTTTATGTTCTCAAGACATTTTAATTAGTTTTGTCAAACCTTGCTCATTGGCCACTGTGTCTGTATTGTCTGTTTGTAGATTTCTTTGATTTGTATTGTTAATATAGATATTACCTCATTGTTATTTTTTGGTCCAGTCATGTGGAAATTTTTTAATGTTATTTGTTCAAAGTTTCTCAAAATATTTGGTATGGTTTTTCTCATTCTGTATTGGTCCTTCTATAGTCCTTTTTAGTTGGTTTAGAAATATATTTGGTTTGATTATAGATTTAAGTGATATTACCAATGATTATTTCTTGATTCAAAATAAATTATCTTGATTCAGAATAAATTATGTTTCACTTGCGTAGTAATGAATTACCAATGAATATTCGTGGCAGACATTGAGTATGCAATTAGAGTTCATCATTTGGCGAAGTCAGTCGAATATATTTCCCAAATATTATGTGTTTGAATATATTCCAGTAGTAGCAGCCCCAAGTTGGAAAGGCTGAGAACAATAGGGTTGCAGAGAATGAAAATGGTAGATCCATTTATGTTAAGGTGAAGATGGAAGGAGTAGCAATAACAAGAAAGATTGATATGAAGCTTTATCACTCTTATCAATCACTTACCAACTCCTTGATCACCATGTTTGCCAAAGTTAAAGTCATTGATTATATACATAAATTCCTCAAAAGATAAAAAAAATACCAAAAATCTCAATATTTTTCTTGCTTTTTTCTTTTTCCTGTCATGAACAGACAAAAAATGTGATGAAGATGATTATATTCTCACCTACCAGGACAAAGAAGGAGAATGGCTGATTGCAAGCGATATTCCATGGCAGTAAGAATATTTTTCCTTCATTTTCTTGGTTCCTTACTCTAATTTTCTTATTACAAGCAACCTTTACGAATAATAGTAATCATGGAATGAGTACAAGATAAAAAAACATAAATTTATCCAACATTTATAAACATTTGCAATCCTTTTACATTATCTTATCATAAAAAAGAACTTTAATCAACTTAACATATTGGACCGAAATTTAAATACATACGCAAGCTAAGGTTAAAATTGAATTTATGAATAGAGTGTCTAAATTTGGATGAATTAATGTTGGTTTTGTAGAAATTTTGTTAGGAGTGTGCAGCGAATGGAGATAGTTAGGAACTGGGGTTGAACATTGGAGTTTGATGGGATTTGCAGTCTACTTTTATAAGCAAAATTTACTAGTTTATACCAACTTTAGTACTTTGAATATCAATTGTTCCTTCCAATAAGTACATAGTTTGTAAAAGAAAAAAAAGAAAAAAAACATGTAAAATGAGTGAAGTAGTCGTAGATATTCTAAAAAAAAGTGGACTTCAACACCGTTAAGTGTTCTCTCATTGTTTTTATTAAGTTAAGAAGCGAATGAAGAAGCTTATCTATGTCTACTACCAACTGGACAATTTCTACCAGAATCATTGGAGGTATATCTTTTCTGCCTTCACTATAAGTTTTGCGCTCCATTATGTGCTCTATTGCATGCTGGTTGATCTTTAAAATGATGTTAAGGATATCTTTTTTTTCATTAGCAGACATCATGCAATATTTTAACTAATACTATTAGCATTTACCATATGCTTTTTACATGAATCCATATGATTTTTGGGTTTTATGGAAGTTTGTATCTCTTAAACTGGAATAACAACTATCAGTATGAGTTTCTATTAATGACCTTTAGCGGCGCTTTTTTTACATAAACGCCGCAAAATGTTAGCGGCGTTGTCTTTAGTAACGTTCTTTGCGGCGCTTGTGAAAACGCCACTAAAATAAGCGCCGCTATAGACTCAAAAAAACGCTGCTAAAAACCTGTTTTGCTTTAGTGACCCAACACACCAGCTTTCAGTTCCTTATCTAATTAAACTCAGGTTTTACTTACATCAAAGTATACGAGTTACACATACATAGTTCATCATCCACTCAAGATTTAAGTATGTCACACTATGAATATCATAAGTGAATAAATTCATAAACAGATCTGATATCAATTATTCTTGGGTCGTGTCCAATGTACTGTCAATCCAACCAGTCACATCTATATCTCTATCTTTTAGGAGTCATCCGTTCTGATGCCCAATACAAAGCATCTCCCTAATTGGACTTGATAGATGACATATTAGTCTTTTAATCAGTTTCTCATTTTCGATTAGACAAAGGACATATTTAGGTTCGTCTACTAGCATAAGTTGTCTTTTTGTATTATGATTTAACCACGTAATACCGCTTAGTATTACATTTGCTTCTATTTTGCTTTCCATACAAAAACTACATGAGGAAAATTATACAAAGTATATTGATGTAATCAATGAATTTTTTTATTAACCAATCTGTTTAAAAAATTTACAAGTTTACAAATGAATATACTACACTCAGGATACCAGATCCAATAAAAAGACCATGCGAACTGATTATACAAGCCCAAAAGGACAATATGGTAATAAGAGAATCAATAAATTAGATACAGGAATGAACAATGGTATAAATGAATGGTATGATTTGAATTGAATAAATAAGAAATTGTTCTATAGTGAAATGAAGTTATTTGAACGTTATTGTTGAATGTTATAATATGATAAGTTTAAATGTTATTATCATATGAAATGGTGTGCAAATTGGTTAAATACATAGTTCATATGTTAATGGAAGTTTTTGGTATGAATTTTGTGTAACAATTAAAATTGATCTTGAATTGATAGTATACAATTGCTTAATGTTTTTGTTATATTGACTTGGATCATGGAAGTACCACTGAGCTTTATCGCTCAACGTACAGTTTGTTGCAGAAGTACAAGTGAATCTCAAGATTACAAGAAGTGATTCCAGCATCTAGAAAGTCATCCTCGACTCAACAATGTTTGTATAGTTCCTTTTTGCTTAATATATGGCATGTACCTAGGATTTGAGTCAATTTTGTATCTCAAATAGTCTTTTTGAAAGTTTGTTGACTAATGTTAATTTGAATAAATTATTTGGCATATTGTGGCATGAATGGAGTTGGTACATTATTGAATGGCTGAGATTGAGATGTATAGACTTTGTTTCAGGTGTCCCAAAATTTATACCATTTGGAAACAGACGGTCACATCATGATGTCGAACCCTTGTCGTCACAATGAGAAATCATTAGTGAGTTACGTCACGACAAGAAACCCCCAAAGTCGTGACATCAACCCAATATGTTACAAATTTTACAATTTGGTCCCAGTTTGACCTCGGGTTAGCAAAAGAGCTTTTGTAAACTCGTATAAGACTCAGAAATGATTATGTAACATATTATGAATGTGTTATATACTTTATTGCATGTATAAATGATTTCATTGTGTTTATAATTGAACATAGTTGCTTTGAAAATGGATGTGGCATCCCGTAGCTCAAACTCGGAATCCGAGTTGGGCATTGAGTGTTACATTGTTGCACAGTGGAAAATTTATTTTTTTCTAAAACCGAGTCTTTGTATTATGTGTAGCAATTTAGCCGCCTAGCCAAAATATTATTGGGCATGTTATTTGTGTTATTTATTTAATTAAAACCTAGTACATGTGTTTTCAACTTAGCAGCCCAGTCATTTCTCGGCTTTTATACGATCTTCTCCTTTATTCTCGAACCTCCAATTTTCTTAAAGATTGGGCTCTAATCACAAAAATCGGTCATAGAATTATAACTATTAAATTTATAGTGGGAAAAATCAATTCTCTATAGGCTAAAAGTCTAAATTAAGTATCCACGAAAGATATAATTTACTTAGAAAAGAAATCTCATTAAATTTCAATAAAATGGTTGCGCTCATGATGGTATATATTGGTTTAGCCCATAATTGCTATTTATAGGGAAAAAAATACAAAATTTCTACTAGAACAATAAGATACAAAACAATAATGTTTTAATAGAAAACACATAGTCCTAGTAAGACTATAAATGGTAGGCAATGCACACCCCTTTACTGAAAACTAGTGTGCCACCTGTCACATGTTTAGGCAGGCTTATTGGGCTTGTCTCATGTATTGGGTACAATTATATATTTACTTGGTATTTAAACCAACTCACATAATTTATCCAACCCAATAATCAATTTTCTATTCTCAAAATATTATTTATTTATTTAAAATTAATTAATTAATTCACTCAATTAAATTATTTTCTCAACCTAATTCTAATTATGTCAAATTCATGACAACTTTACTGTACTAGAATCTATGAATAAATAAATTTAATTGCCTCGTTCTATAAAACTGTGATGACTAATCAATTTAATTTCTTGAACTTCAATTATTTAATTGCAATCAATTAAACAATAATTTGAATAAATAAATTTAATTTCTATGTCATCTCTTGTTCTTGGTGAGAAAATGCATTTACTGCGGATAGTGATACATGCAAACTATTTCTCTATTCATCGTTTTCATTTATTTGTATTGGTTCAAATCCAATCCATAAAAGGTTGTGTTGAGCTAACGGAAGGACCGACTGGAAATATATAATTAGGGTTCAAATAATTTATAATTAAGTCTAACTCTTCGTTTATTAATTACAACATTATTTAATCATCAAGTCAATCCACTAAAGTACCATGATTGAACTCTCCCTTATTATATATCATTACGAAAACAACCCATTTATGCTCATCCAATGACCTTGTCATGTGTGACGTTACACTCATAGGATTTTTTTTTATCTCTTTAGGTTAAATTCATTCACCAAATATGATCCTATTTTATCTCATGGTAACCATTATATTTTCCTTCAAGGAAAAATCAATTATTAACACATAGTAATTAAATCATTTGTCCTTGACAAATAACCCGTGGTCACATTACTTTTTAATCAATCATGAAATGCCGATGAAAGGATATCTTTTACCTTATATTGTGTTATGAATTCCACTATTTCAAATGAGACCATACCATACAAAAGTCATATACTCACCATACCAGCTTTTGGCTCTATTACCAATTAAATTAGGCTTTCAATATATCAAAGTATATAAGTTACATCACGAACGTCACGAGCGACTAAATCTATAAATGGATCTAATATAGATTCAACTTCGACCCTCACTAATTTAATGTCAGTCCCTTGGATCAATTTGCTCAGATTTGATTCTTTAGACTACTGACCATTTTGATTAGCTACTAATATAAGTTGTCTTCTTGCTTTATTATCTGATCACGTGATGAAACTTGATATCAGTTAAAGATTAGGTAATTAGTTAGCTAATATTGGCTTGTACCTTTTGCTTTGCATGCAAAAACCATTGAGGAAAAATGCAAAAGATAATAATGTAAATGATAGAATTTTATTAAATCAATCTGTACAAAAAAATTACAATAGAATTTTATTAAATCAATCTGTACAAAAAATTTACAAGTATATATGACAAGATAGCTACACAAAGGGCACTTGACCCCAACACCATCTTGCTAGGGTGTCGCATGGTTTGGGTTATGGTTTTGCTTTTGGTGAATATTAGAGGCCCTCTATTCTTCGTCATTTCATCTTCTTTTGTCTTGCCTCTATGTGACTAATGATTCTTGCATGCTATGTTGAAGCAACTCCTATTGTTGCTTATATGTTTGTTGTTGTTGCTTTTGGAATTGATGAGATCGCTTGAATTGTTATTGTAGGCTTTGGAATTGTTCTTCAACTCTAAGAGCTGTTGGAGATAACATTCTGATTTTGGGTTGTATATGTTTGATTTTGGTAGTTTCGATAGGTTTCATAATACCTCTATCGAGACGGGCATGACGGGGCATAATAATTGTAAGGGTCATAGTAGTACATTCCAAAATTTTGGTTTGTCTAAGTTTGGTTAACATTTTGGGTTTGGTTTTAAGCTTGATCAGTGGGGATAATGTTTTTGGGTTTGCCATCAGAGAAATATCATGACGAGTATGAGACCACGCTCACCTAAATATTTGAATCTAACAAGGCAGTGAGGAAGGCTGAGTTGGGTTATTCACCTTGTTAGGTACAAGGCGGAGAGCCATCGTAGATGGTGTTTCAAGGAGGTCAGCGTAGAATTGGGAAAGAAGATTGAGGAAGAAGAGAGAGAAAAGAGAGTCCCCTTTTTTCTGTCAAAGTTGAGGGATTTTATACTCTAAGTTGCAGTGTTGAGGTGCCACACTATCGAGTCCCTATTAGCAGGTTAAGAACAAGTGACCAAATGGTCACCATTATTTGCCTAGATAGAGTGGTTATTGGACATGTTTTCAATCACTATAGATGAGAGATTGGGATGAGATAGTTGAAGTTAGAGATGACGATAAGTAAGTGAGGTCCACACGAGTTTCAAGTCAAAGAATGTTTGTATGAGGTGTTTGAGGAGTAAGTTGACCTCGTGAGTGCCACACCAATGAGTGTAATTAGAATTTTGAATCCAACCCCTAACCAATGTGAAAATGAAATAAAAAGAAAGAAAAGTATAATTACAATTTTAGAGGAAGACAATCAATGCCTCAACGTTTATGCAAAATCAAAGAGTTGATGGAGATGAATTCAACGGGGTATAAAAAAAGTTGCATGGATATTAAGCGTCATGGTATTCAGAAAGAAAAATTGAAAAGGGAGACGATGTATAAGGCTAAGAAAAAAAATGAAAATTGATTCGATATTCCAGTTCTATTTTATTAGTTTTGATTTGTCATTACTTGAAATTATTCAATGCGATTTTAATTTTTGATTCATAAAATAAAAATATATATATTATTGCCTGAACCAAACCAAACCAAACCAAACCAAACCAAACCAAATTTTATTTTTTATTTAATTTACAATTAGCTTTTATTTTGTTTCTGTAATTTCTATGATATAAAATAAATATTTTCTATATAAATTAGTAAAACTAACTTAAAAATATATAAATAATTTTTATTTGAAAAAAAAACAATGAACCGAACTTGTGAAATTCTGTACAGTTCAATTACTCTAATATTTGATTCGATTTTGTTTGATTTGTTAAAATCACATATTGTTTTGTTTTGTTAAAAAGAAAAAAAGAAAGAAAAGAGAGAATCATTTGCTCAAGCTCAACCATCGGGCAAAACAGCAAAGCAGACGACTATAGACAATTAGATTGATCTAAAATTCATACCATATGACATGGTAAGAAATAAACAAAAGGTAAATGTTAAGGAAACCTGTACAAGTAAAACTCTGATTATCATTACTTGAAGCAAGGCAGGCTGACGACTCTCATTCCCTTCCACAAAATAAAGCTCATTTCGATCTGAACCTGATCCCTCCATTGACCTTGTAGTTTACGCCATCCTCCCCAATAATCTGAAAATCGATGACAAATTATTTAACTGCAACAGAGGAGCATTTAACATCCCAAGCTGTGTTTAATATTGTGTCAACTTGGTTCTTTACTCTCACAAGTCACAAACTTGAAGAGTTGGAGAAAAGATTTAACAGCCTGAACACAACAATTTAACCTTTTTATATAACTAGATATCTGATAAAATTCAATCTTGGGGGCACACCATCAGACCTGCTGCAGAACCAAAAACAAATATGTATCTGCAGCATACCAAGCGTCATTGATCAAAAGTCTGGTTTAATATCATTTCCTGCAACATTAAAGTAGAACTTGTCACTACTCTGTAGACATAAGTATATACATATTAAACATGCCAGGTGATGCAAAGCATAATATTCCGCACAAGGAATAGAAGCTGTGGCGGTTCATTTGAGATGCAAATAAAATAAGACACTGCAATGTGTGTGTGTGTGTGTGTGTGTGTGTGTGTGTGTGTGTGTGTGTGTTTGTGTGTGTGGAGGTACCATGCAAAGCCCAAGAACTTACACAATCTGCAAGACAGACAAAATTTTAGTCCTTATTGTTGGGTATAGTAAATTGGAGCCAATAAGTCCAAGTCTAAGCCTTGTCCTAAGTTAATCAATGTACCCTGGGCAAACCTATGCTGTATAATCAACTAAAATAAAGTCAACTTAACAGAGGCAAACCTGATCGCAGATAGGGCAGGAGTCACTTCTTTCCATCCACTCCAAAATGCATGAGAGATGAAAATGGTGTTCACATTTAGTGATAAGTTTTGGAATCTCTGTGCCATACTCTGCATGTGCAAATACCATAAGCAAGCCATTACTTATGAGCTGTTAAAGTATTAACAAGGAAACTGCCATCATTTTTAATATGCACAAATCAGTTAGCAGCAGCACAGGATACAGATCTAGCTTTACTGGCAATTAAAGCCTTAGGAAAAGAGATTACATTACCTTCAAGACAAATAGGACAAGCATCCTCTTCTTCTGCCATTGATTCCTTAGACTCGGTTAATTTTGAGACTTCTGATTTCCTTGGCGAAAGAAGCAAACCAGACTGTGTTTTACAGTCTGATTCCTCAAGATCTTCACATGTTGGCAGAGTCTCGAAACTACCTCTACTAAGAGTTTCTCTGAAGGACTCCGAATTGGTTGATTGTGGACATCCCAAGACCACATCATATGGCAATGGTGCAGGAGGTGGTCTAAAGGTGTCAGGTACTTCTAAATCCAAATTAACCAGGAATCTTGCAGCCATTGCAGAGGCTGATCCATCATGAGGTGTTACAGACTCATTCTCTTCCAAAGCTGGTGGACACTGCAGGAGTTTTAAAATTCAAAGAATGATTTTTAATAGATAGAAATTCTCAGAACTTTTATATCACAATAGTAGATAAAAAGAGATCTCCACCAACACAAATTAGAAACTATTAGGAAGCAATCATCATCTAATGGGCTAGAGGCCACTGAAACAAGCAACACAAGGTTCAAGAGTGAATTGAAGTAAACTAAAAGAATCAAATAAGTCAAAGCAGAAGATCACAACTATTTTCAGAAATTTGAGCATGCACAACATCTAATATTCAGCTTGCACCTAACATCAAGAAGCTCAAAGGACAGAATGAAGTTTCTAGTTTTGGCAGAAAATCCTGAAGTCAGAAAAGGCTTCCACCATTCATCAGACTCAAAAGATCAGCAGCAGACCACAAATTCTACAACTAGTTCAAGTAAAGGAAGGAAAGAAAAGGAATTAAGAATAACAGTTTCATCGAATAATCAATTTCAAAGGAAGAGTGAATTAGGGGTAGTTCAGAATACTAGTGTTTGCTCCGTTTTCCATCTGTGATAATGGATGGTAATAAGTGATTACTTCCAATATTCCTAAAGAGAACTTCCATTTCTCTACTGTGAACTGTGAAGAAAGAAAAAGTCATAAGATACCACAGGCATTAGAAATGTTTATAAGATGAGCATATTACTAACATAGTAATACACAGGTGTCCCATGCAGAAGAGGTTTCCTGGAAGAACAGCAGCAGCCTCCCATATCCCACAATTATCTTTGTCATTCACCCAATGCAAATGGAGCTTGTTGCATTTTCCCCTGTTATTTGATGTCAGTGGATAAATAGATTATTATAGGTTCAACACATGGGGGACAAAGAAAACAACTTAAAAGATAAAACAAAACAGCTAATGTACTAGTTCAAGAACCATGAAAAAGCCAAGGAATACATCAAATAACCATAGTCAACTTTCCATTTGAAGAGAGCATAGCGCCAGTGGTAGAATAATCAAACAAACATCATTACAAATTCACATAAAGAAAGCAAAAAATCTTCAGAGAATTATCACACCAGAGTCTTTGGTCAAAAATCTTCAGAGAATTATCACACCAGAGTCTTTGGTTAGCTGGGGATAACAAGCTAGCAGGTTAACGAAAAGAACTGAAGTATGCATTACTAGCTTACAGAACATAGCACAGAAGTATGCTAAGGCATACAATTTACAACCTGAGAAAGGAAAAAACAAACAGGCACTCAATAATGCTCCATAAATGGAGAATAAACACGAGGTTAAGTTATCCCATGTGTTCTAGTGCCTCTGGAAGGAAATTTGTCAATAAAATTTTAGCATTTCATGCAAAATCCAGCTGGTTATAAGCTGGAAAACATGAAATTTAGTCTCTTAGCCAAATGTCCAGCTTATCTAAAAAATGGAACATAAAGCAGACCCTAAAGAACTAAAATTGCAAATATCACAAGCAAATTAATAACTTTCACACTTTTGACATCTATTGTCCATAAAGACAATCCAAACATCACTATTTGAAGCTAAGTAGAACACCCAACAGTTAAAACCAAATTGCAGAAACAGTTTCAGATTAAAAAAACCCGAAATTAATCACAAGTTAACTGGAATAACAAAAAATAGAGAAATAATCCTATAAAAAATCAAAGAGATGGAATTCATATCAATTTCATAAATCCTAATTCAAGAGGTCTGGAATAGGATAAGGGGAAAGTCATATATAACACGAGGGGAAAAAAGAAAAAAAGTTCTAATCAATAAAAATCGATTTCATCAGTGAGGAAAAATTAGTAAAGATTTAACCTATAGCAGCGGCGGCGGAGATGAGAAAAGGCCGAGAATTCTAGCTAAATTTCTAACTTTAGAAGAGTGGAAAGGAAGAGAGGAAGAGGATTCTCGGAAATTATTTTTTTCCTTTTTCCTTTACCTTTTTTAAATTTTTTTTTTTATTTTTGTATATAGTAGTATAGTCTCTTAAGAGGGTTAATATGTAATTTATCACTTGAATTTGTTTAAAAATATCTAGTTGGTACTAAAAAAAATTTATATTTAGTTAGTATTTGAACTTGTATTTCGTTATTTAAGTTGGTATCTTTGTACTAACATTATTAATTTATATTGATATGGTATTAATAACTAATATGATGATGGTAACTCAATATGTCATGTGATGAGCATAAATTAAAAATATTTAAAAATAAATAAGTTAATAAAAAAGAATATAAATTTTAGGCAATTTACAAGAAAAAAGCCTTTTTTTAATATTTACGAAATGGGCCAACTTTTTAATTATTTACTAGAAATGGTCAAATTCCTCGAAAGCGCGTGATGTTAGTTGACATGTCAGAAAAACGTGTCTCTAGGGGGAGCGTTTTGCCCATTTTTTTAGGGCTAGGATTTTTTTACATTTAGGGTTAGGATTTATTGTTAAGGTTTTAGGTTTAGGGTTTTCAAGAAAAAATTAAATAAATTAGGGTTTAAGGTTTAGGGTTATTTAATTAAATTAATTATTAATTTAAAAAAAATAGATTAGGGTTTAGGGTTTAAGGTTAATTAATTAAATTATGGATTAGTTTTTTTAAATAATTTTGTGTTTAGGGTTATGGAAAAAATATATTAGCAATAAAAAAATTTTGTACAATAGTTTCAAAAAAAAATAAATTAGAGAAGACGTATCTGAAAAAATAATTTTGAGAAGATGTTTCTGAACAAATAGTGTCAAAAATGCTTCAAGCGGGATGCACTGTCAGCAAAAGTACTGAAAAAAGCTCCCACGTGGACGCTTTTTTTCTATAGTAGTTTCTGAAAAAATAGTTTTGAGAAGATGTTTCTGAACAAATAGTGTCAAAAACGCTTCAAGCAGGATGCACTGTCAGCAAAAGTACTGAAAAAAGCTCTCACGTGGACATTTTTTTTCTACAGTAGTTTCTGAAAAAATAATTTTGAGAAGATGTTTCTGAACAAATAGTGTTAAAAACGCTTCAAGCAAGATGCACTGTTAGCAAAAGTACTAAAAAAAGCTCCCACATGGACGCTTTTTTTTCTACAGTAGTTCCTATTTGGCTTGAGGCTATAAATGAGCCAAATTTTATTCTCAGGTTGCATAAGTTACAGCAAGAAAAATTAGAGATGTTAAGCAGAATAGAAATTGAAGATGAGTGAACGTATTAGTACTGTTATTTACTATAATGGTGAGGTCTGTCACACCGAGAATGGCATTGTTTTTTTATCAGAGAATACAGTGAGACTGGTTTTTAACCAGAACATAGATTTGACAGAACTTCATATAAGAATTAGGCGTAAAATCTTCGGAACGACACCAATGAAAGTTTGTCTATTAGGTATCAGTTTTGTGCTTCTATTGATCCCGTGACATATGACTCATTCGACATCAAAGGTGCTTGTATCTTTGAGGCAATGGTGCAGACTTATCTCGCTAGTGGATCACCCTATATTGAGTTATATGTATAATTTTCATCGCCAAATGATGCATTTATGACTTCAACATCTACTACTATTCGAGAGGAATACATGACCCCTGCCAGACACTCTGTTAATGGGTTGCAAAACACGAAAGCACCCATGTTTGGTAGCAGTATGGAATACACAACCCCTGCATGACACTCCATCAGTGGATGGGACATGCACCTCAGTAGGTCGATGGTTGATACTTGAAATACGTACTGGGGAATGACATCAACTTCTAGTGGTTGGCAATCTACATCTAATTGGGGATGTTATGAAATGCCCAGAAGAAGGGATGATGTACTCCCTACGACGTCTACCGATGAGGGGACTCGTACGTTGCAGATGATAGTGGGTTAGATAATGAGTCTGATGTGGATCCACCTCGAGAGCCCAGCTCCGTTGGTGCAGAATTTGCATTATTTTCTAAACCGGAGCCTATTCCAACTGAACTTGAAGATGTTGAAGGGGGTTTAGATGAAAAAGAAGATCAACGATTTAGGGCATACTCGTCTTCAGACCACATGCATAATATCGATCTATCTGCAGATGATGCATTAGAGTTTCCAGATCTACCACACAGAACGCGTGATCATACAAGTTTGTTATTGGATTTGGGTGAATTAGAAGTTGGTAATGAGTTTTCCAATAAGGATAGTTTTCTTGGTGTATTGAAACAACATAGCATCATGAACGGGGTTAACTACCACGTGGTTAAATCCAAATCCAATAAGTTTGAGGTGAAGTGTGTAGTGCAAGACGGTACATGTTCATAGAAAATCTACACCTTGTTAAGGAAAAGGACAGGGTTGTGGGAGATAAAAAAGTACAAAGGTCCACATACATGTGCTGAAGGTACAGTATTTAGGGTTTTTGAATAATACTGTTATTAGGTAATGTTGCATTATTTAACGTACTTTATTGACAAGTGTTTCACAAGATCATCCCAAGATGGATTCAGATATGTTAGCTAGCTTAATACTATCGACGGTGAAGGTAAATCCCAAGATTTCAGTACCGGTCTTAATTGCCAATATTCGTAGCCAAATGAGGTACATGCCTTCTTATCGCAAGGCTAGGATAGCTAAGCAGAAGGTATTGGAAAAGATGCATAATGGGTAGGACGCTTCATATAATGAAATGTGGCAGTGGTGTGAAGTGCTAAAGAGATACGTCCCAGGTTGCATAACAGACCTTGAAACGGCATTTCTGTACTACAACGACCGATTGCTCCGTGGATGCGAAATGTTCAAGCATCTATTCTGAAGCTTTAAGCAATACTGAGACGCATTTCTATATTACAAGCCATTGGTACAAATTGATGATATCTTTATGTTTGGTAGGTATACCCATCGGTTATTGCTAGTTGTGACATAGGCTGGTAGTGGGAGAATCCTTCTAATTGCGCTTGCAATAACACCGAGGGAGTCAGCTAATGACTGAGATTTTTTTCTTTCTAGATTAAGGAGGCATGTCTGCCCCCAACCTGATATCTACGTTATATCAGATCAGGGCACTGGAATACTAGTCGCAATTGAGCGACAAGGAAGCCTATGGCATCTCACACACCATCGGTATTGCCTAAGGCATGTTGCATCCAACTACTACGGGCAATTTCAATCTACAAGTGAAAAACGACAAGTGACCAACATGGATATTTAATCTCTATTAATATAATTTTGTTTGTAATATTTAATTTATTCTAAATGGAAGAATGGTATGTAATTTTCGTTATAAACTTATATTGCCAGGGTATGAGATAAGTGAGGACCGTTTTCATGAGATGTTGGCAGTTCTGCATTCAGTTAACGAAGAAGGCGCATGCTACCTCTATAACATACCTTTCGAACAGTGGACACAAGCATATGACAGTGAACTACGATATGGTCATATGACCTCAAACCTGGCTGAATGCATAAATTCTGTTCTAAAAGGAACGTGTCATTTGCTGATAACATCAGTTGTGCGAGAGATATATTTTCATTTAGTGACACTATTTCCAAAGCGAGCAGCGAGTTATAAAGGCCAAATGCAGGGAGGCCATGTATGGTGCAGGAAGGTATTGCAAGAAATTAACAAGGTGAAAGGCGCGGGCGAACATCATGCACATAGTGTGTCATGATCGAGACAACCTATGGTTTCGTGTGACGGAGTTTGACAGACTGTACCAAGGTATTACTGGCAGGCAATATCGTGTACACTTGAGAAATAGGACTTGCGATTGTAGGAGGTTTGACGCACTTCATTATCCATGCGCTCATGTAATTACAGCTTGTCAAAATCTCTGTCTAGATCCTATGAGCTATGTCGATGAATTGTACAAAATAGAATACATGTACAACATGTGGGGACACGTATTCCCACCGGTCCCAGATGAACATAAGTGGTCATCTGTATCGCTTGCTCCGTTTAAGTTGTTACCGGATAGAGAATTGCGTAGCAAACCAAAGGTTCGACCTTGCTCGACCAGAATACTTAACAATATGGATATTCGAGAAATAGCCAACTAATAGAAGTTGTGCAGATAGTGTAGGAACCAAGGCCATACAAAGTCGATCATGTCCAAATCGAAATAGCTGATAATTGTTGTAATAAAACTATGCTGCATTATTTATATTTTATTAAAAATATAAAATATTCAAAATATTGCCTTATTTAAAAGAACTTCTATTTTATTAAAAATATAAAAGTAACATACAATTACTTTATTCAAAACAACTTTTATTTTATTAAATGAAACTATATAAAAAAGTTTGTACAAATATATTAAAGAAAATGAATGTTGGTGCTGGCCGGATTTAGTGCCACATGGGGGTTGTCGACAGTTACGCATTGGATTCCTCCTTTGTCTAGCTTTCGGAGGGGGTTATGGTTACTCCGGTGGGAATTCTGGTTCCTCCGGCAAGGGATCAGGTTATGGGTGTTGGGAGGATGACCCACATTGATAGAATAGTGAATGTGGAGGTGTTTGAATCACCCATGGCAAAGGTGTTTGAATCCCATAAGGCGATGGGGATTGGTAAAAAGAAGAGCTCCCCGACAGTGCCTCGTACAATCCCTCATGCGACGCTGCCCTATAGATCGGTGGTCCACTCGGAGTAATCGGGAGTGGAGATGAACCAGACCATGCATTCTAACCTACCATAGAATTGGAAAAAGGAAACATATAAGGGTTAAGATACATAAAAGGGCTAGGATACGCACCTACCATAATCTAAAAAGGTTGTGATGTAGGTGTCGTCGGTCGAAGTGCTGGGCCCGGTGATTGTGTGGGCACTGTTGATGGGTATGGTGATTGTATGGGCACTATTGATCGGACCGGTGATTATGTGGGCGTTGTTGATGAGCCCGCGTCGTCATCCCTTCTTCTTCAATTTAAAGGGCCCCGTCGTTCCCTTTGGACATGAATTTGCCGTCGCCTCTTATCTTCCGATAGTAAATATGGCTTGACATGGATCCTAAATCATGACATATATTCCGGCACGCACGCTAACTCTGGAACGATGATCGGTTCCGAGTAGGTATGTAATCATACAGATTTTTTCACATTTCAATATATGCTGACCAAAATCTTGGTCAATCCGCATGCAACTGCCGTAAGTCGATTTCGTGCTTATCATCGACCACTTCAGGTGCCAAGGGAATCGGTTGTCAGAATCTAAATTGCTGCAATACTCTATCTGACTAGTGTATCTCCACGATGGCATAGTTGAGCAATGTGATCTTCACATGCCAAATGTTTGGATTTTGAAAGTATTCATCCGAAATTACTGCCCGAATTTTTGGATCCTCGTATGGTGCCCATTGAAACTATATGAACATGATAAAAAATATTAGTTGTATACATAATACTAAATACTAAATACTAAATACGAATCGACTATTTTATATGTATATCTATTTTATTTAATATTTACTTGTGCTTCCAACTGTTGGTCTAATAGAAGCCGTATATCTTCAAGAGAGGTAGGTAATCCAACATAACTTGCCAAACGGTTCCACCTAATTAAGAAATTTTTTAGCATACGATTATATTTTAAATCTACGTAATAATTGTAAAATCTAATATAAAATTTACCTCGTTATGAATGAGAATATATATGGGTGATCCAATCCAGGACGTAAAAATAGAAAGTGAAACCGTGCCTATGATTGTAGTGATGATAGGCAACCTCTGATTTTGGTTTTATTCGGTCGCGTTGCCCCACACATCTCCCGGTACAATGTTGCCAACATAGCAAACCCCCAACTAAATTCACTAACTGCTCTAAAATCAACAAGTTTCAGCAGCCATCTCAGATGTACGAGGTTTCGTGACAAGTCCGGCATTAGATAACCTCCAATTATCTCAAGAATGTATGCTCGAGCATATCGTATTCTTTCTAGTTCAGTCGAATCATAATCCGGCTCCTGGAATGTGTCTTGTAACCAGTCCATCTCGATCCAACCTCTGTTAATATTATCCGGAATAGCACCTAAAAGCTCATAGCATACGGCTTCCCAATCAGTAGATTGAGCGGACCCGGTAACTACGTACCCATCCACCGGCAATCCCAATTGCAAATGCATGTCTTCCAGAGTGATAGTACACTCTCCACATGAAAGATGGAATGTGTGCGTCTCGAGTCTCCACCTCTCTAACAACGCACTAATGAGTTTCGGGTTCAACTTATACCCCCAGTCTATCGTGGCCACGTGCCAAAAACCCGCTTCCCGCAGGTATTCTTTATCAATGGTGATGGAGGACTAAATATATTACGAATATAGCATTGCAACACCCGATCCATAGACTTTTATAAAAAATTATAAAATAAAAATTAATTAAAATTGCATAAATAAAAAAATCGCAATTAATATTTAAAAATTAAATTTAACACTTACCATTTTCATTTGTTTGACGGAGATATGTTTATTACCAAGACGAATTAATTCTCCAGCCATTGCTAACACAATCGAATATTTTTTTATTTAAAAAAATTATTTAGAAAAAATTTAAATAGAGCTTTTTTGCAAAAATTAAAAAGAGCTTTGAAAGGAATTTGAGAGGAATTTGAGAGAAACTTGAGAGAATATTGAAAGGATTGAAGTGTAAAAGGATTGAAGTGTGAAAAAAATGAAAGAGGAGGTTTTATAAGTTTTTTTTTACCGTTGAGAGTTCTAAAGGTTAAAAAATAGTTATTGGGGGTAAAATAGGTAAAATGCTCCCCCAGGGACACGTTTTGCTGACATGTCACCTAATATCGCGCTGACTTGGATGCGCTTTCGGGGAATTCTACCCTTTCCGGTAAATAATAAAAAAGTTGGCCCATTTCCGTGAATATTAAAAAAAAGGGCCTTATCTTGTAAATTGCCCATAAATTTTTGTCTAAGTTTGGAAAAATTATAACTTTTTTTATTAATTTATATATATTTAAAGTTTTTTTAATTCTTGAAATTTATATTTACCATGTGATATACTAAAAGGTTGCAACGTGTCATCAATAAATTGATTATCAGTGCCATGTCAATATAAACTAACGGTATTAGTGTAGAGAAACCAATTTAGGTGATGGAATACAAATTCAAGTACCAAATACATCAAAAAAAATTCAAGTATCAACTAAATACTTTTAGACAAATTTAGGGTGCCTTTGGATGGACGGTGTGTTTAACTCCGGTTATGTTAAAAGCAACGGTGGTGTTGAGATTAGTTATTATAGTTGTGAGGTAAAAGATTCTACTGCACCAAAGCCACTGCACATCCAGAAGGTGCTTTAATCGGTAGGCTCTCCACCATGCACTCTTTCTTATAATTTGTTTTTTTTTAAATTGGGTAAATTCCAACAAAAATCCCTACACTTTTATTAAAATTACATTTTGGTCATCAAACTTTCAAAAGTTACGTTATAGTAATAACGTTTCTGAATTATTACATTTTGATCACTCTTCCGTTAACATCCATTTAAAGGGATGACACGGCACATTAATTCAAAAGGTTAATAACTAATTTGCCCTTAAATTATAATTAAAATATTAATTTGATGTTTTTAAAAATTTTCTTAACAATAATTCTAAAAACTTTTAAAAATTCTAAACATAAATAAAAATTATAAAAAAATTAAAATTTATAAAAAACATATTAAAAATTCTAAGAATAAAGTGATAAAATTTATAGAAAACGCCTTTCTTTTCATCCTTCTTCTCTATCATCAATCTCATTATTTTTTTTACGGGTGAGTTGAAAGAGAAAACATGAATTCAGTCCATTTTATTTATACTTTCATAATAATTATACTAAAAATATAATATTTAAATCAAAATTTAGGCTAAATAAGGCTAATAGGCCTTTTTTTTAAATAATTACACCTTTAGGCCATTTTTAAATTTAATTAGGGAAATAGGTTGTTTTTAGGAGAGAGAAAAGGAAAGCGTGTCTAGCCTTTCTCTCTCCAAGGTTAAGGCTTTTATTTTTTTTAGGGTTAGGGTCTTTATTTTTTTTAAGATTTAGGGTATTTTAAAAGTGTTTAGGGTTTTCGACTGAAATGGCGAAAGTTCTCAAATAGTTTTGAGGGTCGGGGATGTGATAATGATCCTCAACACACATACATTTCATATGTCATTGCAGGATAGGACCATCACCTTAGAAACCCATCGTGGGAAATCCGATTTCGGGATAATAATGCTTGATACGATTAAGGGTCGATGTCTAGATGGAGATCCCATTAGGCGATCGTGATGCAGTCACGGGTTTGAGTATAGCCGGGGGACTAGGTGACGATCGTTACGCGGTCAGGATTTCAATTTTTTTGGATACCCACAAAAAATGCCCTACATATACCATGCATAAGATTGACGCCATAATCATACGGAAAAACTCTGAGAACTTCCAGTGTAATCAACATAATTTTTTCTCTATTTTCAAGCAGCCGGTATCTTTAAACTTTCATTCTCATTCGAAGGCTAACAATGAGATGGACACAAAAAGGCTCTCAAGTGGAGAACAGATGTTCCGGCGTAGAATAGGTCAAAATCGGGTCGGCGAGGCAGCTGTTGTAGTTATTAAAGGGTTGTGTAATAACGACAACTATCGTTGCCCCGAAAGGAGCATCACCTTTACTACACAGGAACAATCGCTCCCTGCTTGAGAGTCCTCTTGCGTCTATGACGGTGTCGACCTTTGAATAAGAAGGAAGATTAAAGGTACCGGTTGCCTAGAAATGGAGAAAAAATTACACCAATTATAGCAAGAAGCCTCAAAGTTTTTCCGTAAATATGTGATAATACTCTAAAATGACATACTTTTACATATTAATTGCATATATATTTTGAGTATGATTCTACTAATTTGTGCTTTTTATGGTTTTTTATCTTGTAGGGACTAAATTGAAGGCAAAAGAAAATTTTGGGACAAAAAGCGTGAATTTAAAGATAAAATAGGCTAGCATGCGAAATAGGAAAGAAATGGTGCCAAAAATACAAAGTGTGAAAGACTTGGGGGTAAAAATTCAAAGAAGAGATCTATAAACAAAAAGACTCTATTTAAATTTGAATTTTATTAAGATTATTGTTAGGATTATTATTTAGATTTAATTTCAGCTTTTATCTTTCTTTAACTTTTAGAGCTTTAATAGGAACAAATTGGGTTTTCTGTGTACTATAAAGGGGGACTAATCTTTTCTATAAAAAGCTCCGTCTCCCTAAAGGTCTTAGCTTTTTTGTTCTTTTATTTATTCAATAAAATTCCATTTTATTAAGCTTATTTATTTTTTTCCCAAAAAGCATAAGCCACTAAACTCATCTAGCCAAAGGTTGTCGAGATTCCTCAAAAAAGGTTCATGAGGCTTAGAATCTACACTTAGCCTTCTCAACGAGTATTCATCGTTTCTCCGCATTACAGGACTGATGCTTCTGTCCATATCCTTCTAAAAGTGATATTTTCATCTTGTGCAAGGCGGCCGCTTTGTATGTTTTGGGAAGGTTGCAAAGTCGGTTCGTTAGCTTACTGCGTCAGTGGTTGTCGAGCCCAAGAGACAAAATGACGTGACATTTGCCATTGAGAAATAATGATCTAGTGTAAGACAGACCCACAAAAGTGACAGTTGTCTAGAGTCAGGTTCCTCTAAATTGTAAGTCTAAAATCTAAATTGAACTGGTGGTCGTAGGTGTCCTCTTCCACTATAACTGGCTTATTCTGTCATGAGAAGGATCACCTAAAAGCCTAGGATTGAACTCAAGGAGGATCGAGATAACCGGAGGCTGGAACCCCTCAAATCGAAGAATCCTTTCTCTCAATTCTGTTTATTTTTACAATTACAATTTCAATTTATACAATCTTAATTCGTCCATATTTTTAATTTGTCTTTTTTATTTTTTCAGGTAGTCGTTTTTATTGGGCGCGACTGTGCTTGGGAGCTCGAGGAATAAGAAGTTGTGCAAATCCAATCCCTGAGGATTTGACCCTACTTCCCTTATACTATTCTTTTCGTTATTTTATAGAGATAGGTTATTTTTTGTGCTTCCAACGACACACCAATATGCCATCAAACTTCTGTATGGTATTTATAGGGCATCAATTTCGAGTATTCGAAAAGATTGAGCTCGTGGCCGTATAGTGACTGTCAACTGGCTCTTCCGTTATGCCTTTATGCCCTAATCCGTTACCACATAACGGTCATTGATTTAGACCACGACGTCGACTTCCACCCTTAACCGTAGAAAGAAAAATCACTTCATAACCAACTTCCCTAGGATAGGCTTCGGAGACAATTATCCTATCTCGGCATGATATATGAAATGTGTGCGACTCTGAGCGATATCACATCATTGACGACTCAAGAATACCTCGAACATAAACAAAATACTTTTAGCAATAGAAATTTTTTAGATTTGGAAATGGTTTATAATGGAGAAATTGAGAGGATTGGGGAGAAATTATATGATTGAGGGATGATGAAGCTTGGTGTAAGTCATTTTATAACTGCAAAGAAGGGTCTGTTTGCAAAGAAAAACCTTGAAAGTGCTAGAACATATTCTAAACATGTTTAAAGTGTTCAGATTTATTCGAAGTGTCAGGCTTTTCTCCCCGAGGAATAGGAAATTTGTTAGAGAAAGCTCGCCCAACTGGGGGATCTCTATGTACAATCGGCAATACAACCAGAGGTGTTTAGACGTGTATTCAGAGGTATGAGCCTGTAAGATTCCTCCGCATCATCATTATGGCGTGAAGATGTACCTAGCATGACCCCTTGGGCAATTGTTTTTCAGTATCAACAATGTCATTATCTTCCTATCGCGTGAAGATGTACCTAGCACGATCCCTTAGGCAATCATTTTTCGGTATCAACAATGTCATTATCTTCCTCCATGGTCGATTGTTGCATCGTCTTCACCTGTCATCATGTATTTGTCACTCCCGCATTCAATAGTTGTGACGATGAGCTACTCCTATAAAATAGTGATGCGCGCGGTGTTTGGGTCACTATAGGCATGTAACCATAATGTGCCCTAAATTTCGGGTACATCGAAAATGTACCAAGCATCAACATTGTCATCGAATACTAAATAGACGTTTGCATCGGTATTTTCATTGGTGGCGATGTATACGTCGGCATCTATCCCAAAATGAGGTTCGACATTGACATATGCATGGGAGTGTAGCATGCGGGGGATGTTGGTGCCACGAAATATGTACCTGCAGGAGTAGAAGAATTGGCTACGTGCTACAATGGTGCTTATGAAAAATATAAGGTTACTTAATTGAACAGGAATAAGTGGAGCGAATTAACCCGAATATTGTGTAGCCACAGGCGGTGAATCTTCTACCGAAGCCAATGACGAACCCGTCATGCAACCGCGTACCTTCTTACGTTGTTGTAGCAGTCAACATTGCCTCTTCACTTGAATTTGCCTACTCTTAACCTCCGGTAGTAGCAAATACGACTTGCCGATAGCTATGAACCATGCCAAGTAATCATCAGCTGCTGTCATGTTTGCTGAGAAAAATTGTTCGCGAACGGGTAAGGATTGCGTCCTACGGTCCCCACCTCAATGTCTGGGCATGTTGCACTGCCCAGTCATTATTGTCCTTCCCTCATACGTCCACCTTGTGCAGCTCCTTCAGGTCTCGCAGTGGATGCGAAATTCATTACCTCTACTCGAACTGTTGTAACACCCGATCCAATTCATGCATTTCCATAATCGCGTACACTACCAAAGGCACCTTGATGTCCTACAACTGCTGATTGTCCAACACTTCCAATAGGATGCAAAATATAACATCGATGTCGACATAGGCATCCATTCAAACTAAAAAGCAAAATTGTAAATATCATTATGTATGATATTTTTTACAAATCATTATGTAATTAATGTAAACCCCTAACCCGTATCCATCACCGGACTAGGGTTAAGAGGCATTACTAGACATATCGGAATATTTAGCAATCAAAAGTCATACATTATCATTTCATAATAAAAAATCAACATAAAGTCCATTTCTTAGGTCAACTAGACCTTAAACATGCATTAGGAAGGGGTCGAGACTAAACCGAACACATACAAAATTTTTCGAAAACTTAACAATTTTCTAAGTTACAAAGATCACACGCTCGTGTAAACAGGCTGTGTACCTCACACGGCATTAGACACGACCGTGTGTCTAGATCGTGGCAAAACAGGGCATACATACTGACTTATTCACACGGCCACAAGACACGTCCGTGTGCCTAGCCGGTGATCAAAACTGACTTGGCCACACGACCTGGCACACGCCCGTATGTGTGCGACCGTGTAGTCTGCCCAAAGTTCATTTCGAAATGGCCCTCGAGCAACACGGCAGAGACACACGCCCGTGTGGGCACAAAATAGGCCATTTACAAGGCCAAAATGCCACCCAATTTGATTCCTCCCTACAAGCATCATTCAAGCATCAGTATACCACATTTTTAGCCAATTGCAATCTTAAAACATACACCATTGAAGTCATGTAATCATTAAACCATTTCATGCTTAATATCTATGCCGAAATATAACAAAATCATAAGCTAAATTCATTCAATTATACATTACCAATATCTCAATTTCTTATCCATCTTCATGTCAAACTTTACCAAATTTAACAATGAAGCACATACCAAATTGACCATTTCATTTAGTCATTCATATGTATCAAACCATACCATTTTCTCATCACATAAACCACAACCAAACCAAATCATATTGACATCCATTATCAAGCAATATCACTTGGAAAAACATATATTTACATTTCAAAACATATTCACATACTTCTTGCCTATACAAGCCACATAACCAAATCTCAAAACATTATTTACCGAAATGATAATCGGATAGTGTGATGATGTCTCCATCGACTTCCAACCCGAGCATATCTCCGAAAATCTATAAACATAGGAAAAATACACAAAATAAGCTTCAAGAGCTTAGTAAGCCATCAACAAATAAATTTTTACAAGATCATGTATATAATTCAACTTGAATAAGCCAAGTTTAGTTAACTTCATGCACATACTCAATCACTTTCTTTATATAATCCAACATCACCACATTAAGTAACTTCATTAGGATTATTTAGCGGTGAACATATAAACCATGATTTCAATTTCAAATAACGATCATTAGATCAATCATATAAATTAAACTTGCACAATTTCATTACATAACCAATCAAAACATGATCATTTATTACATTTCATGCATAGAAATATAATAATTTCTTTTTATGCATTTCAAAACCCGAATAACCATAACAAATCACACATCCAAACTATATTCCAATTTTCATAATTCTCATGTTTTAAACATAGGACCACAATTTCATATAACGAGTATATATAACACATCGTTCATTTTCATATATTTCACATATCGTCATTTGAATCATACTCATATTTCATATCAGAATTTCATATACAAATCATATATACCTGAATCATATATGGCAAAACACAATGATAATTCCACATTTCTCATATAATTCATTTGATCATAGTTCACTTGCTAGTATCTACACCTCATTTTCACATAGATCATATATCAACTGATCATAATCATACACACTTTCATTGCTTAATTTCATATACCTCGCAACATACCTGATTCGGATGCACATTCATATACTCATTTATTTCTCAGAATACCCGTTGAACCGTTCGAAATCAATAAGGATACTCAGATAGCACATAAGCTCGTACAATGCCAACGTCCAGACGTGGTCTTACATGTAATCAAATATCGATGCCACTGTCCCGGACAGGGTCTTACACGAAATCATATACGATGCCAATGTCCTAGACATGGTCTTACACGTAAGTCACAAATCGATGCCAACATCCCAGACGTTGTCTTACACGATAACACATATCAGAATCCTATGTCATGACATATGTATCCTAACTATTCCTAAGGTTTGTAGGGGCTTTCGGACGTCGTAATTTGATCGATTCAAGCTCGTAAATATTGCTTTCATGCTTAATTCAATTTGGAATATACATATAAACAAGTAATAATTCAATTCGGCACTAAAATGCACATACATTTCAATTTAACAACATTTATTTACTTATGAACTTACCTCATACGGACGCGAACGGACTAGAACGACTAATCGATAACTTTCGATTTTCCCGATCCAAATTCGTTTTCCATCTTTATTGATCTAATTCAATACAAATTTAACTCTTTTATTCACCAAATCATTCAAATCAAACACATTTAGGGTATTTTACAAATTAGCCCTCATTTTTCACATTTTTGCACTTTAGTCCCTAATTCATTAAATCACAAAATACACAAAATTTCTATACACCCATGCTTAGACGAATCTTTACGGTGTTCATACAAGCCTACATATTTTATTTATTTTTCATTTTAGTCCCTCAAAATCTCATTTTTACAATTTAGCCCAAATTACACAAATTCATCAAAAATTCAAAGACAAAATATATCAACCCAACACATATCTTTTATTTTCCAACACCTAACATCACAAAGCTCATAATTTCATCAATGGCATATTTCAAAATCATAAACAAAATCAGAAATTGAGACATGGGCTTGATAGAACACTAAACAACGATCATAAAAACGTAGAAATTATCAAAAACCGATCAAAAACACATACCTATTTAGCCAAGATAAGTGTCAAAACCCTACCAAGTTTTTTTTTCTTTTTTCTTTAATATTTTCAGCAAGAACAAACATTAATGGACTAATTTCATGCCTTTGTTTTATTTATTCGTAATAATATATCATTTACCTTTTTAACCTTCATTAAAACATATAATAAACACATAAATAATGGTCATTAATGTCCATTAACTCTTTCAATGGTCTAATTGCATCATAAGGACCCCACATATGATGCGAACCTGGTTGCATCATGTTTCGACACAACTCGATGTCATCGAGAGTGGCCTAAGCTCGAGGGGCCCAAGTGCAAAATGAAGCTTAATCACAGCTCGTTGAGCTTAATTCAGCACATTTCCAACTTAATAAGCTTGTTTTCTCGTTTTGAATTTATTTTTAATTTATTTCATTTTAGTTGCTGGAATAATTACTTGCTTAGTTAAATTAGTTAATTTGGTTCAGCTCAATTAGTCCATGTGTTCTAAAGCTGCTAGCTATTTAATTAACTTAGTTAATATAGTTTAGTCTAAATAAATGTGTCTAAATTCTGGCCATTTTAATTAAGTGTTAGTTCATACATAATTTTAATATGTCCAGCCTATTAAATGTTTTAAATATGTTTATTTACAGTTTATTAAATTAAGTTAAGAGTTAAAAGTGTTTATTAAGTATAGTGTGTTTAAATGTGTTTTTAATGTGTTTATTAATGCTTGTAGATGACTTTTCAGCTAGAATAAGTTAAGTCCAAGGGCGCTGTTACAAAGTGTTAAATGTGACTATTCAATTGGGATCAGTTACATTCAAGGGGCTGTTACAACATTTAAAGAAGAGCATTATGCACCATTAAATTTCAGCAGCCTATTCCTCTTCTCCAATGAGTTGTTCAAGAATAGCAATGGACAACAATTAAAGGAGAGCATTATACATGTTGCTAGTGTTTATTCAGCTGCCCAAGGCTAATTTAATGAAGGAATTGAAGTCATTTGGTTGCTCAAAACGTTGAGCTCTTCCAGTTTAAGTTTTCAGCTCATTTATTCAGCTGAATTAGAACATTAAATCATGTTAATAGTTGCTGTTACTTAGGCTTAGAGATTTCAAGAGTTTTTCCTTAGTAATTGAGTTTTATTTCAGCTCATGATTCAAGTGACTTTTCGGCTAGGTCTCATGTAGCACTATAAATATTTTGTAATCAGCTTGTTTAGAAGACTTTTGATCCTTTGATTAATATTTATAACAATTTATGAGTTTTTCAACTCTCCTATTTCGTTTTAGACTCAGCTTGACTTATCTAGCTTGCTAGTGGCATCATCCTGTTTCTTTTTGAACTTATCACTCCTAAACCGAGTGTGGCGTTCACCCTTATACCGATTGGTTCCTATCTCCATATAGATAATGGGTCACCGTTTAGCTATCCTTCTATCCACATTTAAGTGTTCTATAAGATTTAGGTTAATACTCTATTTTAGTACTAGTTCTTTCTTGACCTTAAAGCCATTCGAACCATCCATATTACCATTTTTCAAACCACCTGAGTTCCTTTGTTAAACCAAACCATATCTCTTAATTATCTCAAACTATCACATACCCTTTTGCTTAGAGCCTTACTTATCCGAATTCAACCAATACTCTGTTCAATAACGATACTTCTCCATTTTAACGATTGGGCAACAAATGACTCGAATCAACTCACGAGACGAGTTCATATCAATATATATAAAGACATAACAATTAAGCACTTTAACAAATAGAACACATCTTTTACATTTTACGCGATTAGGTCCTTTTCACAAATTAAACACTCAAACGATAAAATTTTCATACGAAAATTTTACACATATCAATTCACATACTTTAAGCACGAAATATAATATTAAAATATTTTTTGACTTGGATTTATGGTCCCGAAACCACTATTCCGGCTAGGGTCTAAACCAGGCTATTACAATTAATATAGGTTCGAAAGAATAAATAACAAACTTTGGCTTTCGAGCGTTGATCTAACAACAGCCTAATATCTTTTAGCTCCTCGGGCAATCCCACGTAGCTTGGCTCATGGTTCCACCTGTATAAGTGATATGTAAGTCGAAATGTATAACAAATAAAATTACTATACATATTACGTATTTGTTAATAGATGATGTTTATCTCATCACCAATGAGAACATATATGGGTCAGTCACCTTGGGACGTAGAAATAGTTGTGGCCACCAAGCTCACAACTACAGTAGAAGGAGGCAACCACTGATTGATATCACATTTGATACTGTGGCTCGACACATCTCCTGGTATAAGGTGGACAATACATCAGATCCCCAACTTAGTTTTTCATACTTATTGAAATCCATTAAATATAGTAGCCACCTTACATGCACCAAATTTTGAGATTTGTTAGGCATTAAAATGCCCCAAATTAACCTCATTTGTTCTATGACCTCTTCCATTCGATCTTTAGGGAACTCGTCAAAATTATCCTTCAACTAGTTCATCAATATTCGATCACCTTCAAACTTGTCTAGGACCTTCCCCAACAGTGATATGCAGAGGCCCACTTTACTCGAAACGATCGCTGATCCCATGATGACTGGCTCATCCACTGGCAAACCAAGTTGTAGCACTACATTCTCGAGTGTGATTGTACACTCACCGCATGAAAGGTGGAAAGTGTGTGTTTTGGGCCTCCATCTTTCCACCGACGCACTGATTAGTGCCAAATCGAGTTTGCAGCCCTCAAAGATGTGAGACGCATGTAAGAATCCAGCCGATTACAATAGGCCATGAATTTCAGGGATCACAAGCTTTCCCATATCATGAATGAAGCCTTCCAAAACACGATCGTCCACCTATTTACACAATAACAATAATTTCAAATTAAAAAATAAATTTAACATTATTGAAATTAACAAAATTTAAATTTTCATCTTACCATTATTGCTTTAGTGACGGAAATATGCTTGTCGTCGAAGCAGATTAGAGAGACGACCATTCGTGAAATATTGATTTTGAATAAATACAATACGAGATAATTAATAAAAATATTATTTTTAAATGAAAATATCGAACATAATCAAAATGAGAGAGTTGAAAGACTTGAGAGGGTTTGAAAGAGTTGAGAGAAGGATGTGAATGAAAAAAGAAAAGAAATTTGGAGGTATTTATAGGGTAAAAAAATTACCGTTGGTATTTTTATTTTTATTTTACCGCTGAAGGAAATCGCATCCAGCTAAGCGCGTTTTCTTGACACTTGTGCAAAAAGCTTGCCTAGCTAAACACGCTTTTCATTTAAATCGGCATATTTCTCTAATTAATTTTAAAACCAGCCTAAATGGCTAATTCATTTAAAAAAAAAGGCCTATTGGCCTTATTTAGCCCAAAATCTATCATTCCCATTTTAAAAACAAAGTCCACTCGTTTCCCTTTTCACTTTCTTATCATCTTTTTTCTTTCTCTATCTTTCTCTCTCTATAGTGGGTTTAAAGTAGAGGTGATCATGAGCCGAATTGAGCCTCAACAAAATTTTAAGTTCGACTCGGCTTAAAATATGAGCCTAAAAATTTGTCCAATCCCTACTCAAATTATAATAGTTAAGCCTGAGCTCGGCCTAACCGGACCTATATTTAAAAAAGCCATTAAACTATTTTACCTTATTTAAAAATTTTCTTATACTTTTGTTATATCCAAATAAATTCTTAAACTTTAACCGGTACATAAATAACCCCTTAATCTTTAACTTAAATCCAACTAAACAATTATTGCATAAAAGTATACCATTATCTCTTGTATTGCATTTTAAAGTATTTAATATTTAATATCCAATCAGTACGAAAAGGAGCAGGTATAATAGCTTTTTAGCTCTTTACAATGATATCATGATAGAATTCTTTTTAAAAATGAAAAATAATATAAATTACATAAATCATGAACTTCAATCATGGTTTAGTCCAGTTGATTCATGGCGTTACCTTCTTTAGTCCAAAGATTCGAATCTCAACATCCATAATTTCACTATTTTTATATTGGGGTATTCTTTTTGTCATTAAATAACACAAAATCATCCATGAAAGAATTTTTCGTTAGAGACAATAGATTGTATATGTGTTTGTGTGTGTATGTGAACTAATTTTCTGAAGTTTACTCATGATTCTAGTCAGAGCAACTAGGTCATTAATTACTATTAGAGTAATTGATGTGGTTGGGTTCAGTGGAAGAGGAGACGGTAGGGAGAGGAAGAAAGTGAAAAGGAGATGGTTCATTAACAACAACCCTCAATTTTTTTAAAAAAATTTCCTTCATTTTCTCGATGACCAAACAAAAGGAAAAAAAATGAAAAGGAGATTTCTTACCTAAGTCGGCTGAGGAAATTAGATAGGTGCCGACAACAAAGGAAGCAAGTGGGAGGTGGAGGTAGTGAGCAGCGTCGACGGACAATGGCACTAGATAGGTGGAGGTGGTGACACTTGAGGATTTTGGTTTGGAATTGGGAATAAGAGGGAGGGGGCACCGGAGATAAATGGTTGGTAAAGCTAAAACTAAAAATTAAAAATAATAAAATAAATAAAATAAAATAATTAGTATATAATTTGGGCTGGGCTCGGACAAAAAAACTTTATATAAGGCCTGACTCGTTTAAAAAACGGGCATTATTTTTTGTCTAAGTCTATTTTTCGAGACTATATTTTTACTCAAATCCTCTCATTTTTCGAATAAACCTTCAAGTCAGGTCAAGTAACCCAGCCCATGGTCAGGTCTAATTTAAAGCCGATAATTTTTATCATTTTTAAAAAAAATTAAGTTTTATTTTTGGCATTTTTCTTTTTAAAAAAAATTTAAGTTTTTTTTTGGCATTTTTCTTATCTTTTCATTTCCTTTTCTTTTAGAAAAGTACTTTTTATTTGTTCATTTTATTTCAAAATTAGCACTTCAATTTTATTTTCAAAAAGGAAAGTTCGAGTGTTCGATTCATATGAAGAAACGAGGATAGTGTTTTCAAGGATCCAAAACTTGGACCGTAAATGCTTCAAAAAATCATGGGTTACCTCCTCATTCAATACCATGGTTAGATTGGTACCATCGAACGCAACGACAAGACCAAGAAAAAGGTTGATGTATTTGCGATAGGAAGAAGATAAGGTACAATGTTTCTTTTTGGAATTTTTTTATTTTTAATTTTGTTGTAAATTTCAATTATTTATATTTTTTACTTTTTTTTAAAAAATATATTTTTTAAAATTATTGTTAAAAAAATTAAAAGTATCACGATGATATTTTAATTATAATTCACTGGCAACATTTAATGTGTCATGTTATCCCAAATTAGTATATGATCATGTTAATATATGAGTGATCAAAATATAACAAGTAGATAACATTATTGATTATTATGTAATTTTTAAAATTGAATAATTAAATATAGTTTTAAATGAAATGTACTGGTAGTTTATTTTTTAAAATTTTGTTAAGTTATTAAAAAAATAAAAACTTAGATGTCTTTACACTTTAGAATGAATATAACAAATAAAATGATGTCATTTTATTGAAATATTTAAAAATAAAAAATAAATTATTTTATTTTTAATGAGTAATTATAATTTATTTGTTAATAATATAAAAATTGGAGGAATCTACTTACGTAAAATAGATTAAAATAAATATAAGGTTAAGATTAAGTAACACTTCCTTTTTTTTCTACATTAAAGCCTCCCCTTTTCTATCCCAAATTTCACGGAAAACAGTAACTTTTCCTTTTCCGTCTCAGTTTCTACAAATAATGGTTAGCAAAACAACCATATGTTCCTTCAACCAGGGTCATCAACCTTTCACGAGATGCTCAAGAGAGTGACCTACATGATTCTTTTAGTCGTTTGGAACAGTAGCTCGTATCTGTCTTCCCCTGGTGACTGGATTGGTTTGCTAGTTTTGTTGACAGGCAGATGCAGACAGTCATTAAAACTTTGGTTTTTAATTGTTCAGCACAATTGTTACACTATGTTTGGAAAGACAACTGAGAAATGGAGTGTAAACTCAAATTTAAAGTTAGTATTAAAATCTAAAATACATGAATTATAAGAAACAAATATGAAGGTTAAATTAGTTTATACATGTCCTATATCAAATTTTACATCAACTTTAAATTCAATGCTTTGTTGATGTGACTCTAATTCTTAATATCAGTTGGTATAATCACATAGTATAACACACTGTTTAACTATCCAAAATGACATTGCTTCTCACATCCAGCCCATAGGAAATACTTTCACTGAAATCACCCCTATAAAAAATGGCAACATTCGATGCTTCTAATTTTGTGCTTCTTATGACAACTGGCGCAACCAACACCAACACACTTATAACCCACACCTTGATCATAGGAAAATATATCTCCATAAACTTCCAACCTGGACCATATCCTTCTTGGTGGCACAATCCACTAAAACGCAGGGTTTTGTCACCAAAGAACTTTAAAAGTTGCTAGAGAAAAAAAAAAGCCTTTGTTTTTCGAATTTGATCTCAAACTGCTATACCTTGCTAGGGTAGCTGCCACATCATATCCCAAAGATTACATCAGTCCTAAATTTAAGCAATTCAATGACAAGTATGATGCCTTTCAGCATTTAATAAAATTTTTGTGATGGTAGGAGTAGTTGGGTTAGACGATGATTTGAGCATGCTAAGTATATGCCTTCCTGTTAATAACTTACAAAATATATGCCTTCCTGTTAATGACTTAGAAAATTCTCTTAACCTCAAACTTGATTCTTGTGGAATCTTGGAACCAGATGTGTGCAATATTTGGAGAGAAGATCTTATCCACTCAAGAGAAGGTTAGTCTTGTGGACTTAGGTAGATAATATCAGAGATCAAAAGAGGATGCCATGGATTACATTCAATGCTTTAGAGAGAGTTTTAGATGTGCAAGAAGCCTAATGATGAGGAGAAATTGGTTAAAGTGTGCATCCAAGGTATGTTGGCGAATTTCAGCTTTACTTTGAAAAAATTATCATTACCTTCTTTTTCTAGCTTGGTAGAGGCTACTTGAAGAGCCAATAATACTATCATGGGAAATAAGAGACAAACGCATCACTTTCACCAAAAAGAGGGTATTTTTTTTATTTCAAATAAAAAGAAATCATTTAAGAAACCTAAACATATATAGTAGGGATGGAGAGACTTTCCACCGTGGTTCTTATGCTCTATGGAAAAAGTACTTGAATTTTTGAATAAATGGGTGAAAGAGGGTAGTGCCCATCTACCTAGTACTGAGTGCCAACCTACAAATGGATAAAAATTTAATCCTATGTATTGTCATTTTCATAGGATCGTTGGATATCCTACACAATAGTATAATGTTCTAAGAAAAATTTACCATAAAAAGATGATAAAAAAGGTGTATCTCAATTTAACGTATCTTATTTATGGTTTTACATATGTTTGAAGGGAATTCTTTATTGATATTTAAGTACATTATTGCAAGCTTGAATTGTCAACTTGGTGTTCTCAATTTGGCCAATTCAACTAATTATTTTACGTAAGTATATTTAATGGAGAAGCCGACTGTTGTGGTCAAAGCGCTACTTCTATTACTCTCCCAAATACGAATTCTTTTAGTGGAGAAGTCGACCATTGTGGTTAGAAACCACCTCCATTATTTTTCCAAATACAAGTCCTTTTAGTAGAGAAATTGATCATTATGATCAATGCATCACTCTCGTCACTCTCTCAAAATACAAATTTTTTCAATTGAGAAGTCATTGTTGTGGTTAAAGTATCACTTCCGTTACTCTCCCAAAATACAAATTATCTTGCTAAAGAAGTTCATGGTCGTGGTCAAAGCGCCACTTTCGTCAGTCTCCAAAAATAAAATTTCTTCTATACGAAAGTCACTCCTTGCTCGCTAGATACATATTCTCTTAATGGAGAAGTCGCCCTTTATGGTCAAAGCACCACTTCCTTTGATCCCCTAAAATAAAAATATTCTTAGTAAAAAAAGTCGACGATTATGGTGAAAGCACCGCTTTTGCAGTTATATATATAGACGTGTTCTGCCAATGAAGTAGTTGACATTATTCTTAAAAAATGGTTGCTGGAAATTTTGCAAAACAACTAAAAGCCAGGTAAGTATACCTTCAAATTTCACAATTTTGGAGATACATGATATGTTTTGCTAGAATTTCATGTAAGATGGTCTAATATGAGTTTCCAATCTCACTTCGAAAATTTTGAAATAAACACATTGAATTAAAAGTTGTTATATAATTGAAAAGTAATTGTTGCACCTAAATGCTTTAAAGTATACTTAAAAAAAAAGGGAGAGATCTACGTTAAATTATATTTACTCCTTATGACTGTAATCTTGAGAGATATCATCACCATACCTCACGAGTAGCGATATTATTCCTTGGTAAATGCTAAAATTCTTACTTAATCTGTAGATATAGTTGATACTCTATAATTCACAGGCTTTAGATTAAGATGTGATTAATATATAGTTATTTAAAAGGAATTAAACTGGAAGTTGTCAACATAAATCAACTGTTAAGTATACGTTTTCTAATTTATTTTATTATTAGTCAATTCCATAGTTTTTGTCTATATATGCTACGGTTTAGGCACCTAACAGGGTTTTCAAATTTACATTTATTACAAATTTTACTATTTACTTCGAAATAAACTTTAATCTTGATAAAAGTTTTAATGTCGCTGGCTGCGATCTCGCTAGCTTTGCTTTCCGCTAGCTTCGATCCCACTTGTTTGCTTCTTGCTAGCTTCAATCCCGTTAGCTTCGCTTTCTGCTAGTTTCACTTCCGCTAGCTTCGCATCCTACTAGTTTCACATCCTGTTAACTTTGATCCCGTTAGCTTCTCATCCCGCTTGTTTCGCGTCCCACTAACTTCGCATATCGCTAACTCTGCAATCCGCTGGCTTCAGATCCCAGTAGTAAGGGACAAAGTCAAGAATAATTTTTTATAGAGAGCCGAATGAAATTTTAATATTTTATAATTTTTAAAATATTAAATTAAATTTTTATAATTTTAAGAGAGTTAAAATATAATTTTATTTAAAATTTTAAAAACTTAAAAAATAATTTTTATTTTTGAAGAGGCCGGGCCCATGTTAGAATCCCCTCTGCCACTAGCATAAAATCTAGCTAGCTTTGATCCCACTAACTTCTCATGCTGGTAAGTTCAATCCTAAGACCTTAGTTGCAATTAAATTTCATCTAAATATTTCAACCATCTATTTATTTAAAAGTTTTTATTATATATATATATATATATATATATGATATTAGATTAATATATGTTTTTTTAAAAATGTTAATAAAAAATCATCATCAAAGTCACGGCACCTCGAGTGAATGGGATGGTATGTTGTCATATCATTATCTTTATTTATTATTTATTGCTTTTTTTCCTTTTACTAATTTTTACACATAATTGGGTTCTGTCATATTATTATTTTCTCTTTCTTCACACACACATGTATATTTTTAATTGCTCCTACCTAGATGAATAAAGCAATCATCAGTAAATGCCTTACAAGGGGGCAGTAAATTATTTATTTATTGGACTTTGTTGGTAACTTGTAATACATCATTATCACTATTACTTTTCTAGAATTTCTTTTCATCAAAAAAAATTCGTCCAAAGGTAAAATGTAGATACTCATTTTTTTGTTATTAATGCTTTTATCAATAGTAGTATTAAGAAATATTATTTCTTGTAGAATTAGTCCATAATGAGAAGGTTGTGGAGCTATGCTTAAGAAGGTTGGCAAGATTTTTTGGTTTGCTTCATTGTTGGGATATCTTGAAGAGCATGACTTGAAGGCTCAGATATGGATATTGTTAAGAACTCTACTTCTTAACATTTCTCTGGAGCACTAAGTGTTTTTATCGCTCCCTCTCCTCATTGATCAAACGGTGCACTTGCACTTAAGTTTGTAAGTAATAGTCTCATTGTTAAAATAAGTTATATGTGCATAACTTCTATTAAACTACCATTATATCTGCTATTTTTTTTATAAATTCTCTCCCATTACTCCCTACAGGTAACGTGAACATGATTTCATTCATTTTCATTATCCAATAGTTCATAACACGTTCTTGTGAATTAATTCACATTTCTCCCACGTTCCATAAAATAAGTCAATTGTTTCATAATCGTTCTTTGAGATAATTTCCTTTCCAAGGCCTATAAATAGAGGTTTGAAGGTCTTGTTTTGGGGGACTTTTGAATCTTTTGACAAACTTAGCTCTCTAAAATTCTCTTTGCAACTTTCTTTCTACAATCATAACAATCACTGTGGCACTCATCTTTCTTAGCCTCTTATTGTGTTCATCACCACCACTTGCCACCACACTTGTTTTCTAGAGTCCGCTCCACCATCTCTCCATCTTTCTCAGCCTCTTATTATGTTATTTTGTTGGATTGTAACATGTCTTCACCTTACCAAAAGAACCCTTAACATTAATCATGAAGACTGTAAATATGAGATATAGAATTGGCGAAATATTTGGGATGACATCATTTTACTTTTAACAATTAATTAGGGCAATACCAATTAGACAAGAAAAAATCATAGCTTTGAGAATCCTCACATTTACAACTCAAAAACCTCTTTAGTAGCTTGATTTTTCATGAACTGAAATGATACTTAACTTCACATCTGAATGGTAAATGGGCAACATTGTTGCGGATTGGAGATAAAGACCTTAAAAAGATTGGTGAGTAATGCTAAGTTGGCATAGATAGAAGAGAATATGTTCTAGAAAGATACAATAGAGGTGATCAAATAAGGTTCTATTGGGGATGAACTTATATATCAATAGAGGTTGGTCAAGTTCTATCACACTCAATTTTCTTTAAGTTCATAAATTATGGAATAATTGGGGGGTTAAAATGAAAGAAGAAGTAAGTTGGCGGGCTTTACTAAAAAATAGGAAAAATTTAGTGACCGATCTAAACATAGTTGAGATCCAATTCTGGTTCGGTTGGATGAGAACCAATTGGTTCATTAGTAGGAGACAAAATGATTATCAATGGATGATTTTTATAGGATTGATAATCATGCGTGAAAGACTATAAAAACTAAGAAAAGAATTCTCGGGTGGATTCTTCTCAATTCTGTTTAATTTTCTTCCCTTCTTCATCTTCTTCTTGGTTTCTCCAAAGAAGAGATAGTTAAGGGAAGCTCTGTATGAAGCAGTAATTGTGAGGTTTGAGTCAAAAAAAATAAAGAATCCAATGAGCTGGTAAGGTTCTAAGTCCTTTAGTGTTCGTAAATTTAAGAAATAAAATTAGAAATTTCCAAAATCTTTAAGGGGATTTGCATGCTTATAGAAACTGAGTTTGAGCTGGAATATTAGGTTTAACTTATGATTTTGGTTAAAATGCTTAGCTACCAGGAGGATGGAAGCTCTGGCATTCAAAAAAGCTAAGTTATGGAGATGAAAAAACATCAAGTGAGTTTTTGTTCTCCATTCTTGAGATGTTGTGTGGCTAGCATGATTTTGTGTTGAGTTCTGTGATGATGTATGATTTCTGCTAATTATGAATGCTAAGCATATATAGAATGTTTAGGTATATGGGTATCCACCAATATAGTTCAATAAGCATGAAATAGTTATGATTCCATATCTAAAAGATAGCGTACTCCATGATAGTATGTAAATTAAATGCATGTATTGTATGATTATAATGGTGGGGTACGGAGGGGAAATTATAGACAGGTTAGATGAAATGATGTTCTTGTATACTACAATCCGGGACTGATGGGTGTAAATAGTGTTGTATGAAGTCCGGGCCTTGCGGAGGGGACATTGTGATATTCGAGCATCAATGTTAGAGATGGTGAAATGGAGGAATGGGAGGATGGATAAGGAAATAGAGTTTCCTTTAGATTTTGCAATTCGGGGTTGCTAAGTGTAAACCATAATGTGGGAAGCTCCGGGCCTTGCGGAGGGGACACTGTGGTGTTCAAGCATTAAGGTTAGATGTGAGATAAAATGTTATCAATCAATAGAGCGACACCATGATAACAATTACTAGGTTCCATAGAGCAACACCACAACAGCGATCAACAGGCTCTGTGGGGTAACACTGCAACGGCAGTAAGGTCCTTCGGGGAAACACCTGAAAGAGGCTTAATATGCAAGATCATAGCTCGACTATGGCAACTAATTGAGTCCGCTAGGATAGTAAACATTGGGTAGTCTACCATAACATTAAACATGAGGGATAATGTGTAAGATCATAGCTCGATTATGGCAACATAGAGAGTCTGCCAAGACATTAAACATGGAATAGTCTACCAGGACAATAAAAATGAAGTAACCCACCAAGGTGGTAATCATGGAAAGATAATGAAAATGAGGAAAAATGCAAACATTGAAAAGTGATAGTTAGTTAGTAGGTTTGAGGAATTCGTCAAAGAAAAAGAAGAAAAGACAAAGAAATGGAAAAACAAAGTCTACCAAAATGATAAACAATGAGGCCAATAAGACATATGGTGTTAACCCAACTAAAATTATTTAGGGGTATAATATGTCGATAATGACTTGTATGTAGGCAATGAAAGAAGATTTAGCTATGGATCACGGGTAAGAATCCGCCATTAAGAGCTACCAAGAAATGCTCAAAGAAACTCTGTATGTTAGAGGAAAACTTTGGAAGGTTAACGGGAGATTCACTCCTAATATAAGAATCATTGAAATCGTAGTTTATACAATGAATATTAATCGTATGTACTCCGGATAAACTAATTGATAAATAAGGGTTAGTTAGAACCTATTGACAGAAAGAGATACTAAAAAGGATAAACCGAGTGACATATATGTTTGTCAAGATTATACCTCTTTGAAGAGAATCTATTGCGAAAGTACTCACCTTAGAATTAGTTCCGTAGGGACTCGAATAGTCGTTTAGATAACAGTCGGCTAAATATGATAGACCAAAATGGTCTTCTATAGATAGATATGTTTCACCTTAAAAGTAAGGTATTACAAATAGGGCGGATTATGAGGAAGTAATCCAAACAACCATTCAACCCAAGTGTAGGGTGAAATGGGACTTAGACCGCTAAAGTGGTGTGGGTCCTCATTAGTTAACCTGATTAATGGGATATTAGGAAATCCTTTAGGATTACAGTAAGAAAACAGAGTCTACCGAGGACTAGTCAAATTAAGAATGTTCGCCAAGGGGGACAAAATCAAAAGGTCCTTAGGATGGAAGTTTAGGAGGACAAGTATTTAAGTACATGGTGAGAAAGAAAAACTATGGTGGTAACTGACCTTCAAACCTTATAATTAAGGATCAAACATAAAAGTTACAGGTAGATGGATATCTAGAATAAGGGATGGTTGGAAGAAAGAATGTATATGAAGAATGAATTGAGTTCGCAGTTATTGTGAGACATCTGTGTAACCATTAAAGCTAGTTGAATAACTATCGGATCGATCAGGGGAAGATCGCCTAATGATCTATCTACCAATAGATAAGATCAAAAAATGAATCAGAGACTTCCACTCTAGATTAAGTGAAATCGTCCCAAAGTTATCAGGGAATTGAACATTTTTAATTTCCTTACAAGACGGGGTTTATTTTTTAGTAATGCAGTAAAGAAACTTACTAAGTTCTTTTGAAATTATAGGATTTTGGTTTATATTGCAGGAGTAATTGTATGAGTAAAGAGCTTATAGAAGGACCAAGCCAGACCGTGTTAGTTCAATGATTCATTGTCAGTAAGGTGTCATGCACATAGGAAGGGGTATCTTTAGAGGTTTTGCCTCGGGGTTGATATATTGTAATTAAGTAGTTTCTTAGAGTTTAAAATTTCAAGGTAGTCAAATCATGTTTGGCTTAAGATTTTTGTTGTAAGAAATATTTGACATAAAGTAGTAAAGTTTTCGGTGAAGTATCCATGTAAGTATTAGACCAGACGGGTTCAATTGTGACACTCCATAATCAGACTCGACGATCGGGTTGGGTAAGGGTGCTACAAGTTCGAGACAACAACCACCAAGGACTCTTACCAAACACATATGGTTCATTTGTCAAAGAATTAAAAACTTTGATTAATCAAAAGACTGTGGGTAGTCAATGAAAGTTGGGGAAAAGAACAGATAGAGGAAAGTGTATTAAAGTTTCTTTCATAAAAATTGATTGTTTTACTTTAGAATGGAAATGAGAAGAGGAAATTTAATTCTATCATGAAAATAGGGATAACGTGGTAAGGTTTTAGTGTAAAAATAGTGTTAATTTAATCTCAACCTTATATTTATTTTCATCCAATAGTTAAAATTAGTTTTTACACTTGTGTAAGTGGATCTTTCTCCTATATAAATTTATAAATATATAATTAATATTTAAAATTAATTAGATGTGTTTACACCTTTTGGTGATGTGATTGGATTTGACTATAGATGGGCTATAAGATGGTTAAGATTGATTTAGGAGCACACGGGAAATTTGTTGAGGGGCCAGAAATTATGCTGAGCACTATCTAATGCTTAAATAAATAGGTATTTTTATAAGGAATTATAATATTAAAGTATAAAGGTGGTAAAAGATGATCCATATTAGTCAGTTATACATATTTCTTTGTAGTTGAGATTTAGCTTCATTCCTTTTGTTACTCATTAATTTCTTGCACAGGAGTACTTGGTCTTCTCCTAATTGGTTGAGACTTACTTACTTGTCAATATCACATTTCAAGACACTACATTTATTGGTTAGAGCATTTTTATTCGGCAAGATTATGCCCAAGGAATTAATCATTGTCCTATTTTATGTTTGATTCAAATGTTTATCAAGTTGTGACGTTTATCCTTAAACTGTCAAGTGTCATGTTGTGATAGGTGGTAATTGAGCTTGGGTCATCTTGGTCACTTATTGTTTGGGCTGTAATGCTTATTTTATGGGTTAGAGTAACATATGCCCTCTTTTAAGTCTAAAGAAAGTTATAAGTGGCCTAATGAAGACCTAATCTTTCATGGAGGTTGAAAGGAATAGCAGCCAGTTTTTGGCTTAATAGTTTATCCTATCTACCACATGGCATGAAAGCAAAAGAATTGATAGCCACTTTTTGGCTTGATAATTTCTCCTGAAGATAGGGCTCTACCATGTAGCAATTAAGTAAAAGAAAAGAGCCTTTTTTTTAGCTCGATAACTTCTCTTGAGAGATAGGGAAAGGATATAAGTAGAAGAATTGAAAGTAATTTCTTGGATCGATAACTTCTGTTAAGGGATATGGATTTACCAAATGTTGTGGGAGAAAAGGAAATAAAAGCCATTTTTTGGCTTAATTGCTTTTGTTATGAGATAAGGGGGCTCTACCACGTCATGTGAGAGCAAAAGACATGGAAGCCATTTTTTCTTTACTTGATAACTTTCTCTAAAGGATAGAATTCTACCACATGCCATAAGAATAGTAGAAATAAAAGTCATTTTTTAGCTTGATAGCTTCCTTTGAGGGATAAGGCTTTACTACATGCAATTGGAGTAAAAGAAGAGAGCTTTTTATGGCTTAATAACTTCTCTTAATGGATAGGGATATGTGTCATGAGAGTAAGCTCAATGGCTTCGCTTGAAGGATAGGGATCTACCACTTATCCTAAGAGTAAAAGACATTTTCATATGTACTTGCAAAGTGAATGATTTATAATTTATGAATCAAAATTCACATGCAAACTACGAATATTCGAACCCTATCCGAGATAGTTTAATAGGGAATTCATCATTTCAATATATACAAGTTCACATATCACTTCCTAATTACATATCATTTTCATATAATTTGCATTTCATTATCATACTTCTTTATATTATTCAATAATGGAATCACATTATCATATAACATTTATTTCATTCATCTATTTATCACAACATTTCAATATATCATAGCATGAACTCAGTCACATACATAATCACAACATCTTAATTGTTCAACAAGTCACCGTTTCAACTAAATGTCAAGTCATAGGTAAATTTTACCATTCATGAGACAAAACACCAATACTATTGTAACAACTCATTTTTCAGTGGGGTCAAAAATGCTGTTTTTAAACCTTATTTTTCAATGATCGAGTTCATAAATATTATTAATTCATATTTACGAGTCTATCATAGTGTTATTTTGAATTTCAGTTTGGAATTTTTTTTTGAATGGATGGTTAATTATAGTACAAAGACTAAAACGTATAAGTGACAAAAGTTAATCGCCATAGATTTTAATTGCTAAAGGGCTTATTTAGTTATTAAACCAAGACTTAAAATGCTAATTAAACCCTTTTTTTATTAAGTTATAAATTATGTTAAAATTATAATTAAATAGTAAAAAAAATAAAAGGGTGGTGGATGGAAAGAGAAAAACAAAGTCTTTTGGATGGAAAGAGCAAAACAAAGTCTTTCTCAACTTATTCCACCAAAATTTCATAAGGCTCAATGGGGAAGAAGACCATGTTAGGGTTTTGGATATTTAGTTCCTTAAATTGGTAAGTTATTCAAGTCACTTTCTTGTAATTTTTATGTTTTTGGAATCTCGGGAGCTTAATTTAGCTAGCCTAAGGATTAATTTGTGAAACTGTTAAAGTTCACAAAAGTTACCATTGTCGAATCTTTAAGCTTTTAGTGTTAAATTGATAGATTTTGAGCTTAGGTGTGAAAAAGAATCTATTTGTAAAGTGAAAATTATTAGTTTTGAACCTAGGAACTAAAGTGTAATAATTTTGAATGTGACATGAAATTACTAAAATTTTAGATATTAAAAGGTTATAGAAGGAAGAAATTGAGATCGACTTTAAAATAAAAAATTTCATTCTATTCAATTTAGTCCCTAATGTTATAAAATTAACTATATAGCTTAACATAAATTCAACCTTAATTTACCACTTCCCACTATGTTCTAACATGGGCTTAACATAATCTAAACATAGTTATCATCATTCATGACATATAAGATCCCATATCACCAAGAATTCAACCATGACAACTTAAATGAAACTTTATAATTGAAAAATCTAAGAGTTGGTAAACTAAATCAAGCTTCCATGATAAAAAAAATCCATAAAAATTAACAAAGAAAATCTTCTTACCTTGATGGATTTAGGTATGAAAATGGCATAAACGACACTTGAAGAAGATGAAGGTAATTTTATTCTCTTTCCACTCACTTAATATATATTGTAACATGCCATACCCGACCAGATTGCTAGGTCTGAGTTACGAGATGCCACATCCGTTGTCGGAGTAACTATGATCAAATTCAATTCAATTTAACCATGTATACACTCTACTAATTATATTACTCATTTACAATATATTATACAATCATTTTTGGGTCTTATACGAGCTTACGAAAGCTCTTAAGATGACTTGGGGTCGAATAAGGACCAAATTATAAAGTTTTTAAATTATCGGGCTAAAGTTGCGACTTTGAGGGATCCTCGTTGCAATGCAATCTCACTGACTTGATCTCGTCATGACGTTGAGAGTACATTCTTGCGACGTAACTTACTATTTCCAAAAAAAAACATATAGTACCAAGTTAAAACACTTGAAAAAAATTGTGTAATAGCCTCAGTTCAACCATTTCAAATGGCATGCCAATTCCATACATGCCAAAATATACCAAAATCTTGATTCAAGTTAATCTTAATTAGCCAAACTTCCAAAATGACCATTTTTTATACAAAATTAACTAAAAACCTAGGTATATGCCATTTATTGAAACAAAAGAAGCTATACAAATATTGTTGAGTCGAATTTCATGCTTTAGATGTTGGGTCACTTCTTGTAGCCTCGAGGTTTGCCTATACCAGCACACAGAGTAACAACTGTATGCTGGTGATAAAGATCAGTGGTACTTTCATGATTCAGGTCAATTAAACATCAACAACATCATGTATAACACATCCCATGTAACATCTAGTTTTCAACTAAAATCATCACCATTCATGTATCAAAAACTGGGATAATGCGCATTCAACTTTAGCCAAATTTATCAACTATCACTATTAGCAATCAATGTAACATATCACCCCTTTCTATCTAACATCAACAAATTTTAATTAAATTCCCACCATTTATACGTATCATTATTCCATTTCCATATTGAACCCATTGATTTTCCTTGTTTCCATATCGGCCCTTCCAGCTCGTATAATTGGTTCGCATAGTCTTTCACATGCTATCAATATCTTTATATCACATAAATACATTTGCAGTATCATTTTTTATAATTAAATCAATTTGAGCATCATTTTATTGATTCACATTTTATGTTCCCTATTAACCTTATTTGGCCTCGGGAAGGATACATGGATTCCAACCAACACACAAATCTAGCACCGAATACCTTACCAAAACGTCTGAAGTATATAAATTGCACCCAGTGCTCATCGGCATAATTGAAGTAAATGGTGAACCCAACACTCATTGGAAAGCCAGAAGAAAAATGCGCCTATTGCTTATCAATTTAACTAAAGTAACTCATACACAATTTATTCTATGACATGCTAACTATATACGACTCTGCTTGAACAGTTAATAAAGTATTCAATGTTCAATTAAATTATACAATATAATTCATTTACCATTCCATATTCAATATCATAATCTCATTTCAATTTATCATCAAATCATAAATATCTCATATCACATACCATGTTTCATTCCATATTCATAACATATATCATGCATCTTTTATATCATAATATTTTCTACTTCATTCAATCCAGTCCAATTTCCCAATATTCAAGGCCATTCACTAATTTATATGACAAGCATAAGCTTACCTCGATAATTAATCATGCATTTAATATGTATATGCATATAAATAGTATGATCTCAAATCATAAAAGTACAAACTGAATTCTCTCATCACTTGTCAATGACTCTCACTTTTCCTTTCCCTCTTGATGGCCGAACATCGTCTTTAGATACTTTCAGCAAATCAATAAATAAAATAATACCAGGTTTCATTCAATTCACATTCAAATACAAGTTTAAGTATATTTTTCATTTTATTCAATTTAGTCCTTATACTCCGGATATGCGTATCTTTCGATATCTAGCGTCGGATCAAAACCTGATTTCACTTTATTTCATTAGGGACCTTAAATTCTCTATTCATATCATAATTTCAGGTCAAGTTTTTAATTTATTCAATTTAGTCACACAAAGTTATCTAACAAGCTTTATTAGTTTTACAATCTAGTTCTTTTCCTAATCTAAGCTTAATATCTATCAAATTAAAGCCTAATTCATCAATTTCTCTATAACGGTAACTTGCTAAAAAAATTAAAAAATTGAACAAATTGATACATGAGCTAGCTAAATCAAGCTCTCATGAACATAAATCTATAGAAATTACAAAAAAAAATGCTTGGTTACCTTATAATTTGTAATGGTCAAATGATAGCTTCAAAATGGAAGTTTTCTTCTCTTTTTATTTTGGTGGACGGTGGATGATGGAGAAGATGACATGTGACACCCCTAAAGTGACCCTAGTCGGAAAGTGGTTTCGGGACCACTAAACCGAGTCATAAAGATAATTAACCGTCATAGTTGATGCTCATTATATGTACATATGCATGTGTGAAAATTTCATGTTTGAATTTTGTTAATAGAAAGTGAATTTTATCAAATAGGACTTATGTGAGAAAATTTGGAAATGTGCTAGGCAAATGTAAAGTGGCCTATTAATGCATGTTGTGAAATGATGGGTTTGCATGTCAAATTACCCAAAATTAAAGCATAGTGGCCGGCCATGCTATGGGTGGAAACATGTTGTGTTAGTGAGTTATGTTAGAAAGAATAAAAAAAAGGGGTTAGGATTAAAGTAATGCAAAAAGGTGGAGTGATGAAAAAAATGGTCTCATCCATGCCCCCCTTTGCCGTGAATGGAAGAAAGGAAACAAAGAAAAAAAGTGTTCATCCTTGAACATCTTTGGCCGAATAGAAGAAAGGAAGGAAGGGAATGAGCTTGGAGAAAAATCGGCTATGAAGGCTCACTAGATTAAGGTATGTTTAATGTTGCTGTGAAAGTTCATATATCCCTTGGATGATTAGTCTAAACTCTAACTATCTCATGGATGGATTTGGGATTATTAGAGAGTTAGTATTCGACTAAGAGGCTTCAAAAGTTTTAGTTGAAGCCTTGAGACTATTAACATGTTAGCTATATAGATGTGTTATGAGGCTTGAGGTGTTAGGTAAATTTGAACTCATCACCAAGTTCTTTAAGCAATCCAAGCTAAAAGTTTCGATATTGAGGTATCTTGAGCATCCGGCCATGGTAGGAAGTAGAAGGGAAAATATGGTTGTTGTTAGATGAAGTAGAGTCTAACAAATGAGCACATATGTGCATTAGTTGCTAGATGGAGAAGAATCGGCTAGCAAGTTGTGTGCTAAGGCCGAATATAATTTTGTATATTAATGAGTAATGCATGTGTTGAATTGATGGAAAGGGAGAGGATGCTTTACTAGTGTATATATGTGTATTGGCCAAGTTTTGAACTTGAAACAAAATGGTGTTTAGTCAATACAAGTGACCATACTTGTAGAATGTATTAAGTGTTGCAATCGGCCTCAACATAGACATGTATGTTCGGCCACATGAATGAGTACATAAGTTGATGTGTATGTTCGGCCATAAGTAAGCATATTGGTGGCTTAATCTTGGCTTAGACAATCGGCTAAAAGAGAGTGTGGGTTAATATGTTGAGTTGATTCATGACTTCATATGTATGTGACTTTAATGTCTAATGTATATATATATGGGTTAAGTACCTTGATTTTCTCTTTTTGATGTTCAAATGATTAAAACAATTTATTTGTTAAATTAAGCTCAAGAGCAAAGGGGAACTAAATCCGATAAAAGGAAGGAAAAAAGTGATCGAATAGCCGCCGAAATCATTCGACCACATCCGAGGTAAGTTTTAAGTGATTAAACGTTGAGTAAATTCAGTCATAATAGGACATAATGAGTTGATTTAATAAGATATGATGTGGCCATGATATGTCTTAAACTCAAATGGTAAGTTCATAAGTGTTTGGACTTGGAAATTTAAGAGCAAATTGTAATAATTTGCTTTGGACAGCAGCAATAACGTGATTTTAGAAAATCACTATAAATTGTTGGTGTGGAATTATAGGCTGAATAAAATATGTAATCAAAGCTTATTTAGTCTAGTTTCTTATAAAAGAGACCGTGGAAGCAAATAAATTTCCTATAAAGAGATATTTAAAGTTGTGTGGGACAGTGTCAGAATGACTCCGAAATCCCCTGTTCTGTTTTTAGAAAAATCATTATAATTTGTACAAAAATGGTTATAAGATAAAATTTATATGCCTAGACTCCTTAATGAGTCTAGTTTCAAATGAAATCAAATAGAACACATTTTTAATTCCGTACAATGAGAAATTTGATTCGTAGTGAAGAGTGGTCAGATTAGTCAAACAGTGAAACAGGGGAAACTTTAAGAAAAATCTGGTATTGATTGGCCAAACCAAAAATTCTGAAAATTTTCTGGATAAGATATGTATGAGTCTATTTCCAGGGAAAATTAACGGCACTCCATTTGGAGTTTCGTAGCTCCATTTACGAATAATTTAATGACTGTTGCTCAGAAAAAAACAGCTTATGCTGAATTTGGAATTTTGTTGTAAACCTTAATAAAACCATTTGAGTTGCTTATAAGCTATCGATTAAACATTGGTAATCAAAGTACCAAATTCGTATTAAAGTGAAGCTATAAGCCACAAATGACTAGTATACCTAGTCAATTTTGTTATGATGAAATTGATGTACAAGTATATATATGTGATAAGGCCGAGTGGCCAATGTGATGAATGTGAAAGTATATATATGCGTGATAAGGCCGAATGACCAATGTGATGAATGTGAACATGTGTATGTGTGATAAGGCCGAATGGCCAATGTGATGAATGTGAACATGCATATATGAGATAAGGCCGAATGGCCAATGTGATGAATGTGAAAGTGTATATATGTGATAAGGCCGAATGGCCAATGTGATGGATGTGGAAGTGTATAAATGTGATAAGTCCCGAAGGGCAATTGTGTCAGTACTATATCCGGGTTAAAACCCCGCAGGCTTTATGCGAGAATATTATCCTGATTAATGTCCGTAGGCTTCGTGCTCGTACTATATCCGAGCTTTAAAGACCTGACGGCTAAATGCTAGGATTCAAGTAAGACTTTGATATTGAGTATCTGCATTAAGTTACTATCAAATAAGTATTATGTATTCAAGATGTTCAGGTACGTATTACTTACTCATCGATGGAGTGATTTCGAGGTGAATTATCAGTATCAAAGAGGTCGGTAAATGTGATTAATATTATAACTCCAAATGTGAGAATGATCTAATTGGTAATGGTATGTTTGTATAATAAAGTATGCGATGAAATACTCTTATGTATTAGTGCATATTCTGCCCAAAAGCCTTATGATCTGAGTATGGGTTGGGTTGAGCTAGATGTGCCAGTACAAGGTAAGGATTATGATTTGTAAGCTTACATATATGTGATAAGGAATATGTTGGTTCTTTATGTGCCGATGGTAATTTAGTACTTGTCATGTTGAAATACTTAAAAGTATGGATGTGATTATGAACAAGTGGAAAGGATTATTGAAAGTTGAAAATCGATGAAGAATGTGCTTTGGAAATATTTGACCATCTAGGTCATTATTATTTGAAAGTATATATGTGGCAGCCAAGTGTTGCGTTTAATGATATTATAGATCGAGATGAAGCTCTAGATTAACTTCATCGAACAGTTGAAATGAATGACCAATAATAGTGATTGAGAACACTTTGTCTTGCTTAAAACTTACTAAGCATTAAATGCTTACTCCGTTCTTTGAATCTTTGTTTTATAGATTTTGGTTCGTCAGCTATCGGACTCGGGATTATTGAAGTCGAAGTCGCCCACACTATCAAAGCCCTTTTGGTACACTTTTGGTTGAACTTTGAAAATGGCATGTATAGGACTACCCTTTTTGTAGTGGGTCATGGACCCTTTGGATTTGTATAATTTTGGATAGCCATGCGAAAATGGCTTATATATGTTTGAGCATAATGTTATAATCATTTGGTATGGATATGGTTATTGAGAAGTGTGGATATGCTTAACAAGGATTGGCCATGGGAATGGTTAATCACTATCATAATTTGTGCTATTTATGCTAAAAGGGCTAGTTGAATCATGGAAACTATGAAATAGGTAAAGTCTACCTTAAAGGCAGATGCTGACAGCAGCAGTGATGTAGATTTGGAAAATCACTAAAAATAGTAGAAATAGAATTAAATAGTGAATAAATTATTTAAATGAACCCTGATGAATTCACTTTCATATGGAAGAAACGAAACGGTCATATGAGTGGTATGTTAAGAGATAATTAGGTTTTCGTGAGACAGGGCCAGAACGGTTTCTGGATTCCCTGTTCCGACTTTGGAAATTCATTGTAAATTAACCAGAGATAATTAGGAGTCATGCCATATATTTATAGATTCCTCTCTGAGTCTAGTTTCTATAGAAACAAACGGCATCAGTATTGAAGCCCTGTACAGGGAGATATCCAAATTGTAATGCATGAAGGTCAGTGTAGTCGCACCCTGTAACAGGGGAGACTTTAACTAATAAACTGTACTAATTGGCCCAACCAAAAATTATAGAAAAAAATATGTAGATGGACATAGGAGTCTAGTTTCAGGGAAAAATCACGAAACTGATTTTTGAGTTGTGAAACTCAAGATATGATTTTTAAGGTGACAGCGACACAGTTAGCCAGCTGTCTGGAAAAATTTAAAATGGACTGCGATAGTAAGCGAATTTAGTCTGTGAACCCCTCGTGTCCGACTCCGGCAACGGTCTCGGGTACGGGGTGTTACATGACAATCCTCCATTCATCTTAGCTTTTATATTATGATTAACCTTAGATTAATTTATTTAATCTTAATTAGTTCATTAATAAATTATTAAGCTTATCATTAGTGAAAATAGTCATCATCCACTAAATCATGATAAATAATTGTTAAATAACTATTTTGGTCCTTTGGATAATTGCAACCTAAGTCCCCAAGCCTTTTCTTAATTAAAATTTGGACTTTCACAGTTTAGTCTTTGAGCTTTAATTAACCATTTTTTGGTTAAATTACTGAATGCCAATATATTTTTATATTAACTTCATAAATATTCTTATTTTATATTTGCGAACTCAATTTACGAAAATGAAATTCTAGAACCTATTTTTCAACACCACTGAAATTCAGGTCATTTATAATTAGTAGTCTAATTAACATTAATTAATCTTTAATTAACACTTAATGGATCAGTAAGATTTAAGATTAGTTTACTTAATGGAAATGGATGGATGGGATCATCCAATCCACTAATTACGAAAAAGTGATGGTACAATATATATTTGGTCTTTGGTTCAATTGTCAAAAAGGTTTTCACGAACCCCATGTGATGGCCTAATGGTTAAGGGTATTCATTGCCTCAGGTGTGGTCTGAGTTCGAGTTTCCTCAATCGTATTTGTTGTTTGGACTTTACCTTGTTATTGTAATTCAAAAAAAAAAAAGGAAAAAGAAAACGGTCTCCCACATTTCTCTAATCTAATCTCATTTGTGATACTTGAAATTTAGTCATTGTACTAGAATTAATGACTTACTTAATTTTATTACTCGATAATTTAATATTATAATCATATACTATAAACATAAATTCTTAAATTAATATTTTCACTAATTCAATTTACGAAATCCGACTTCATAATTGCATTTTCCAATATCAATTAAAATCGTGTCCTTACAAATAGATTAATTAAATCATTAAAATAAAAAACAAAATAAACTGACCTAAAGCTGAATCAAACAAATCAAAATTTCTCGAATTATTTTAATCAACTTTTTCAAATTTTTAAGGACTTTTTCAAATATTTATTTATAAAATTAATTAATTAATTGAGTTGGGCACATAAACAGAATTATTTTCATTTATTCGATTTGATTTTTTCGATTTAACTAATATCTTGCTTAGCCTTGATGAGTATGATGGCTTAATCAGTTAGAAAAATTTTAAACTGAATTCTACTACACTTGATAAAATAAATAAATAAATAAACCTCAACATAATCAGTTGGCAAGCCAAGCGTTTACTGACTTAGCTAAACTGGGATCTTGCATGATCAACTTCGTCAGCTATTATGACAATAAGTTTGAGTCTACTATGGTGTGATTTAAATCACCTATCTAGGAATGCACTTCGTACGCCATCTTTTGTCCAATTGGGAACAATGTTGATTGATAGAAGCCAGGTTTTTTTGAAAAATATTAAGTTTGGATGTGAATGCTTTGAATACAGTATTCTACCTTTCGTAAATGCTTTAGTAGTACTAACCTAATACCAGTGGAAAGGAAAATTTACTTACTATATGTCCATTTACACAGGTGTTGATTAGAAAATTTCATTTACACAGGTGTAAATGGACATATAATGTTATTTTTACACCTGAGTAAATTTGATAATAATATTTGTATATTAAATTCATCTATATCTTATTTAGTATAGATCATTGGATTAACTCTAAAAATTTTATTGGGATTTTCTAATTTAATTTCACAATATTTAAGGCTATTTTGTTATAATTTTAATGGTTCTTCACTAAAATTATTTTATAATATTTTTAAACAACCAATGACTTATTTCAAATTGTTTAATTTGTTCTTTTCTTGATGGTGTAAAATATTGGGATTTCCTATTACTCCGGCGGGTAAATTTGATTGAATTCCTGTAATAAGTGCTTTTATTGGATTTTTAAATTTTTTATCTAATAAAACTGCTATTATTGATATATCATGATCTTTTCTAAACAAAGCTCTTATAGTTATCATTATTATTCCTAAATGTATATATCCAACTTGGGGATATTTCTTTTTAATCCTCTTAATTTTTATCTTTATTAAATAGTGGAATTTCTATTAATCCGCTTCTAGTATCTTTAGCTATTGTATTACCATTTATTTTTTCTATATGTATTTGACACCATATCTTATATTTAGATATTTTTATAAATTTCTTCTTTAGCAATATGTTTTTTATTAATTATTTTATCATTTCATTAGAAAAGTCTTTTTCTTCTCCGATTATATTTCCTAATTTTAATCTTGTTGTTTATTCTTAGGAATTTCTTCTAATTGATTTTTAGAACTGCTTCCTATATTAAACATAAATATATATTCTTCTTCCTCTGTATTAGAATCTGTTTTTGATATTAATTCGTATAATATTTCCTCAGGATTTATTTCTTCTTTTGAATATATTTCTAAATTTTGTTCTTCAAGTATTTTAATGATCATTTTTCTTGCACTTTTTCCTTTATTAGGACAATTTGGTGCTATATGTCCTTCTTCATCACATGTAAAACATTTACATATTTGTTTTTTAGGTTTTTTAGAAGTTTTTCTTCTAATAGATCTTTTCTTTTTATTATAACTAAAATTTTTCTTATTTCCTAGTTTCTATCTAACAAGCTTATACCTTCTATTTTTCTTTTTTATTTTTCTTATAAGTATTAGGACGTACTGATTTACATCCAAATTCCCATTCATTTTCTAAAATTTTTGTAAAATGCTTATTACTTAATTTATGCTTAACTTGTTTAGAAGCCTTACTTTATAAACAATGCACATTTATTCTTTATTTTGCAAAATTAATTTTATTTCTTATAGAATCTATACTTTCTGGTTCTACACCAGCAATTTTACTATGCTTTTCTAAATAAGAATCGTACTTTTTTATACAAATCTCATCTCATGGTGGTGGTAATTTATGAAAATATTATTTTTCCCAGAAATTTATATTTTCATTTTTTTAGTTTTTGATATTCATGAAGAAATTTTTTAGAAAATTCTTCTAGGTATCTTATGTCACATAATTTTATTTTTGACAATACATAACTAGACAGACAATCCTGATATTTTTTATTAGTATATCCATAAAATTCTGTTTTTAGAATAAAAGTTAACCCTTTTAATAAATCTTTGGGAGTTCCAATTTAGTTGATTAACTGCCCTTTTTATTCTTTTCCTTTTTTCTGATTTTTCCCTTCTTCGTAGGAATTGTAAAACATCACCTTGAAATGTTCCAACAAAGTAGTTTAAAAATTTTTCTTTTGACAACATGTTAATGTTAACAACTATAGTCATAGATTGTGCCCAATCATCTATGGTTTTTTCATAGTTTGCTATAGGAAAATTAGTTAGATCCAAATATATTTCACCTTGAACAACATTTCTTTTGTTTAAATCATCTATTCTATATAGAACTAGTTGAGTAGATGATTCTCCTAAATTTTCAGATTTTATTTCATTTGAAGCAATATTTCCAGTTTGATTACCAAAAATTCTAGTTGTATTTTCAACTTGTTCATAGATTTTATTAAAAGATCTTAAATAGTCATCTTTTTGAAGATCTGGCTCTATTTTTCTGTAACGCCCCAAAATTTAATTTTTTACGAATGTGTGATACAAATATCTATCTACTTGAGTGGTTAAGTGTTCTGGGTATGTGTGGGAGGTCCCACGTTCAAGCCATGACTTGGGCAAATTTTGGTACTTTTATGATTAAAGCCCAACCTTTGGTCAATAGGCTTTTATTTAATTGTTGATAAACTTATATCAGAATGGGCCTACTAGTTTGGTGGTTAAGTAATATGTTGGTATGTTGGTGGTCTTGAGTTCAAAAACCTGTGCGTGCAAGGGAGTTATTTTCGCTATTTGTGCCATGTAGTAGTTTCAACTGAACTAAAATGTCGAGTAGTCGATGTGTAGAGGGAAGTGTGGGGAGCGAATTAAGGGATTGGGTTAGTGTTTTAGTTTAATCATTATTCCCATCTCAAATTCAGTTTTCTCCCTCTTACTGAAGGAATTTTTTGACCTTTTTCCTCATCTTTTCCCTGTCGAAATTTTTCCTTGCTTCTCTTCCCCTTTTCGGTCTTTATTTTGCTTCATTCCTGTACAACGGTTCTCTCCCCCTTTTTGGTAAGTTTCTGTTGACGAAGTTTCTATTTGTTTCTTTTAAATTGGTGATTAATGGGAGTGTGTTAATGTCAGTTTCGGGAATATTTAAGGACACATAATCAATTGCTGGAGATTTTAGATTCGTGAGAATCGCGGTGGTTCGATCGAAGGTAAGTTTAAACTGCTCGATAGATCTATATTTTGATTCGGGTTCGGTAAGTCTCTCTTGTCTCTTCTGTCGTAGTTGATAGTGATTACTTAGTAATGCGTTTATTCTTCTGTTAATGATGTAGGAGGAGGCTGTGGGTGATAAATCGCGTATATCGTGTCTTGGTATTGTTTCCAAGGAGCTATTGTTGGTGGCCTTGGAGTACTTGGGAGTGGCTTTTGTACAAAAAATGATACAAGTGTGTACTCGATTGCACAGAAAATAAGGTTTCGACGAAAGCTGAAAACCTCATTGTCTATGCCACACGGGCATGTGGTGGCTCGTATGGTAGGCCGTGTGACACAAAACAGGCGGAAGGTCGATGAGGCCAGGTCGTGTGTACAAGACACAACCGTGTGATGGCCAGGTAGGCCGTGTGCAACATACAGGTTAGACTGACTTAGGCCGTGTAGGCCACACGAGTAAATCACACGGGCATGTCGAATTTTGGGTCAGGCCGTGTGATCTACACTATCAAGGAAAATTTGGGTCGTGTGGGCCCACACGGGCAGGCCACATGGGCATGTGAGCCCATTTTTACTGAAATATTTATTAAGGTTACCTGGGTCGTCCAAGTCGACTGTGAACCTTCTGTAGGGCCAGTAAGCACTACTTAGACTCTTATCTGTCTGAAATTGATTACGTGAATTATGTACTGAGCATGTTATATATATAAGCATGTATACTAAACTGTATGTGTATCTGATAGATATGTGATAGCATGACATTCTGTTGCATGTTGCATTGCATAGGGTTGGGTTGATTTTATTTGGCGGAAGTGTACTAAAAGGCTCTTAAGCCTAACATACTAGCAGCTCAACTGCAAACTACTGTTTAGTGCCGCACTCGGTACTACCTTGAGTGTAGGGATGGGTGGGTTGCTTTAATCCCCACATGGAGTGTAGGGTTGGACGAAGATGGTGTGCAGAAGCTAGTTGGGTAGGATTCTGTTTACTAATTATTGTTTGCATTACTGTCAATGTGATTGGCTAAAGCCCTAATACATATCTGATACTAAACTGAAAAGGGCTAAGGCCCGAACTGCTACTGAGACTAAAATAGGCTTAGGCCCAGACTGCATTTGACTATTTGATTGTGATTGACAGCATGTATATTATCTGTGGGGATTACAAACTAAGTTTATATAAATTTACCCTTCTGTTTTAACTATACAGGTAATCCCCAAACCTGACGGTTCAGTGCAGCGGAGGACTTGACGGTGGCCACACATATTCAAACTGCTTTACTTTCGTTTATGGTTTTAGTGATTATGGGGTATTTTTATGTAGTTGGACTTTATAGACTATTTTGCTTTAACTTTGGAAATTATAACTACTTTTACGGACTTACAACTTCAGACTTAACAAAATACAAATTTTTTTAATAACTAAGGTTTTTCATGAAATGAACTATTTTACTTAGAATAAATAATTTCTAAAGCTTCCACAGTGAATTGTGTTTTAAAACAATCGACTACATGAGTAAGCGGTTTCTGAAACAAATAGGAGTGATAAACGGACATAGTTTTATCGTAATAAATTAGTTTTCAAAATTCTATTCCATGTGGCATCGCCAGATTTAGCCATAACGTCTAAGCTGGGTTTAAGGTGTTACATTTAATGGTATCAGAGCCAAGTTATAAAACTCGATTGTGGGTTTAGGTTTAAAACCTGATTTTTGAGAATTGATTTTCAAATGATTTGAGATTTTTTTAACTAAGTGTGTGGTACACCGAGTCTCCGACGCTGACCCTATAAGTTTTTTATATTCTGATAAAATGATTAAAAACTACTGATAGTTTATTCTGAAGACATTGATATAGACTATTCTAAAAACACTTTAGTTACTGTACACTAAAACTGTAGTGAAACTGATAGAGACTACGATTTATGAAAATCATTCTTAATTACTGAAACTGTTTACATAAAACACCTGCTAATAAATATCGAAACTGTAACTGATTCATAAAACTGTTAATGTAGATAAAATCTCGTATCTGCGATGAACGCATGAGATATCCGTGGACGTGGTATTAGAGGCTGAGGTAGAGGCCGTAGAGGGGCTCGAGCTGAGTCCTCTTCATTGGGTAGTATGCCAAATCTAGACACGAGTGAGATGCCAATGTCATCTGCTACTGAGACTGGGTTTCAAGATTTCATGGCTGGGGATGATGCATTGTCCCAGGCTATGTTAAGGATATTGGAAAGGGTCGTTGGCCCAATACTGGATCTGGAGGCCGAGGGTCAGTTACGGAACAACTCCGGTCCAATGGAGCTAAGCTCATTAAGGGTATCACTGGAGTCACCCCTAATGTGGTCGAATACTGGATTGAGGCCACGTAGAGGATCATAGATGATCTAGATTGCAACCCCGAGCAAAAATTAAAGGGTACAGTCTCACTGCTGCGGGATGAGGCTTATTAGTGGTGGTTGACTGTTAAGAAGGGTACTCAGCCTAAACGTCTGACCTAAAAGTTTTTTAAGACTGCCTTCTAGGGGAAATATGTGGGGGTGAGCTATATGGATACCCATAGGAGGGAGTTCCTGAACCTTACCCAGGGAGATTGATCTGTGGCCAAGTATAAGACCGAATTTCTACTACTGAGCTGCTATGCATGAGGTATGGTGGCAACTGAGTATGAGTGATGTGTCCGCTTTGAGGATGACCTCAGAGATAATTTGAGGGTGCTTATAGCTCTACAGAGGGAGCGAGAGTTCTTGGTTCTAGTTGAGAAGGCGAAGATTGCCTAAGAGGTTAAGAGCGCTAAGCGCCAAAACAAGGATTGCGAGAGGAATAGGAATAAGAGGGATTCGGAGCCCTCGAGTTTTGTGCAAAGGCCTAAGAAAAAGGCCAGAGCTGATGGGCCAGTTAGAGCTGGGCCCCCTGTTGCTGCTACTAGATAGAAGCCATATGTTGATTGTGGTAGATGCTATTAGGGCGAGTGTTGGAGGATGACTAGGGCATGCTTTGAGGTGTGGGTCATTGAGGCACCGTATTAGGGAATGTCCGCTAAGGGCCAATTAGATGCAAGCTCCGGGTACTGGTATGGCACAGCCACAGAGGGTAGTACAACAACCACCGAGAAGCCGTGGTCAGGCTAGGGGTGGTAATGGCGTGGGCCGTGGGCAGAGAGCACTGGGTAGAGGTGTTGGACAAACTGAGGCAAGGCAGCCGGCTCTAGTATATGCTATACGTTAGCGAGAGGATAGAGATGCTCCGAACGTTATCATGGGTACGCTCATTATTCATGATGTACCTTATATTGCATTGATAGATATATGATCCACTCACTCCTATATAGCCTGTACTGTGTCTGAAAACTTGGGGATATTGGTTGAGAGCACTACGAGTGAGGTTACTGTATTGAGTCCATTGGGGCAATCTATAAAAGGTTAACAAGTTATTTAAAAAAATCCCTTTAGAGGTTCAAAGGGCAACCTTTCTAGCTGATCTGATTGAGCTTCCGTTTGGGGAGTTTGATTTAATAGTGGGAATGGATTGGTTGGTTAAGCATTGTGTCAATTTGGATTGTGCGACCAAGAGGGTCGTATTGAGAACTGAGGAGGATAATGAGGTGGTCATCATAAGAGAACGCCAAAATTATTTAGCTAACATGATCTCTGCCGTCGTGGTTGATAGTGATTACTTAGTAATGTGTTTATTCTTCTATTAATGGCATAAGAGGAGGCTGTGGGTGATAAATCATGTATACCATGTCTTGGTATCCTTTCCAAGGAGCTATTGTTAGTGGCCTTGAAGTACTTAGGAGCGGCTTTTGCATAAAAAATGATACAAGTGTGTACTGGTTGCACAGAAAATGAGGTTTTGACAAAAGTAAAAAACCGCACTGTCGATGCCACACTGGCGTGTGATCCCTCATATGGTAGGTTGTGTGACATAACATGAGCGTGTGGTTGATGAGGCTAGGCCGTGCGCACAAGACATGACCGTGTGATGACCAACTAGGCCGTGTTCGACACACATGCTAGATTAACTTGGGTCGTGTGGGCCATACGGATGTGTGGAATTTTGGGCCAGACCGTGTGATCCATACGGCCAAGGAAAATTTGGGCCATCTGGGTCCACATGGGCTTGTAAGCCCATTTTCACTGAAATGCTTGTTAAGGTTACACGAGTCACCCAAGTCGACTGTGAACCTTCCATAGGGTCGGTAAGCACTACTTAGACCCTTATCTGTGTGAAATTGATTACGTGAATTATGTACTAAGCATGTTATACATATAAGAATGTTTACTGAACTGTATGTATATTTGATAGATCTGTGATAACATGACATTCTATTGTATGTTACATTGCATGGGTTTGGGTTGATTTTATTTGGCGGAAGTGTACAGAAAGGCTCTTAAGCCTAACATACTGGCAACTCAACTGCAAACTACTTTTTAGTGCCGCATTCGGTACTATTTGGAGTATAGGGATGGGTGGGTTGATTTAATCCCCACATGGAGTGTAGGGTTGAACGGAGGTGGTGTGTAGAGGCTAGTTGGGTAGGACTCTGTTTACTGATTACTGTTTGCATTACTATCACTGTGATGGGTTAAAGGCTTAAGGCCCGAACTGCTACTGAGACTGAAATGGGCTTAGGCTCAAACTGCATTTGACTGTTTGATTGTGATTGACTGCATGCATCTTATCTGTGGGGATTACACACTGAGTTTACGTAAACTCACCTTTCTGTTTTAACTATACAGGTAATCCCCAGACCTGACGGTTTAGTGCGGCGGAAGACTTGACAGTGGCCACACATAGTTAAACTGCTTTACTTTCGTTTATGGTTTATTGATTATGGGGTATTTTTTTATAGTTGGACTTTATAGTCTGTTTTGCTTTAACTTTGGAAATTATAACTACTTTTATGGACTTACAACTTCAGACTTAACAAAATACAGATTTTTCTAATAACCAAGGTTTTCTATGAAATGAATTATCTTAATTAGAATAAATGATTTCTAAAGCTTTCGCAACGAATTGTGTTTTAAAACAATCGACTAGATGAGTAAGCGATTTTCGAAACTAATAGGAGTAATAAACGGACATGGTTTTATAGTAATAAATTAGTTTTCAAAATTCCATTCCATGTGACATCTCCAGATTCAGCCATAACGTCTGGGCCGGGTTTGAGGTGTTACATTTTCATTTTCCATGAGGATCTATTTGATCAGTATCCATTGGTTCTGGTATTTCTATATTTTCTTCCTCATCTGTTGAAGTATTTTCTTCATCAGAATTGTAACTTGTAACCTTTATGTCTTCTAAGTTTATAGAATTATTAGCAGAATTATTAGAACTACTACTACTGTCTGTAGTGTCATAATTTAACATATAATGATAATTAAATAATGTAAACAGATCTTTATGTTTTTCATAAAGTTGTTCTATTAGTTTTGGATATTCTATTCTTTCATTATTATCAGATGTCTTAGTAAATTTGTTCTTCCATATTCTATAAGTTGTTTATAGGATTGGAAATCATATTTTTGTTGATGAGTATATCTTATTTTCTGTTTTTCAGTTTTTTTATGTCTTTTGTTTGTAGAAGACGATTCTTCAGAGGAAGTATCTTCTTCTTCTGACAGAGTTAATATTATATTACTGTTTCCATAATATAAAAGTCCTAAATCTATTTCTTGTTCTATTTTTTTATTAATAAGAACTTGTTCTAATTTATTATTAACTTCAGATAAGATTTCTTTAAATTCGTTGTTCAAATCTAATTCTGTAACTTCTCCTAAATTATTTACTTGTTGTTCTATTTTGGTTACTTTATTATATAACTTATGAAAATATATAGAAGTAATATCTATTAAACTATTAAAACCCTTATTGAGAGCTGAAACATTGTTTTCATTTTTTGAATTAATATGCATAGCATGATTGCAAATTTTATCCTTATATAGACAATCAGTTTCTTCCATGAAATTTATCTTTTAATAAAATCTATGAACAAGTTGAAAATACAACTAGAATTTTTGGTAATCAAATCGAAAATATTGCTACAAATGAAATAAAATCTGAAAATTTAGGAGAATCATCTACTCAACCAGTTCCACATAGAATAGATGGTCTAAACAAAAGAAATGTTGTTCAAGGAGGAATATATTTAAATCTAACTAATATTCCTGTAGCAGACTATGAAAAAACCATAGATGTTGGGCACAATCTATGACTATAGTTGTTAACAATAACATGTGGTCAAAAGAAAAAAAATTTAAACTACTTTGTTGGAACATTTCAAGATGATATTTTACAATTCCTAAGAAGATGAGAAGAATCAGAAAAAGGAAAAGAACAAAAATGGCAGTTAATCAACCAGATTGGAACTTCTAAAGATTTATTAAAAGGATTAACTTTTATTCTAAAAACAAAATTTTGTGGATATACTAATAAAAAATATCAGGATTGTCTGTCTAGTTATGTATTGTCAAAAATAAAATTATGTGACATAAGATACCTAGAAGAATTTTCTAAAAAATTTCTTCATGAATATCAAAAACTAAAAAATGAAAATATAAATTTCTGGAAAAACCAATATTTTCATAAATTACCACCACCATGGGATGAGATTTGTATAAAAAAGTACGATTCTTATTTAGAAAAGCATAGTAAAATAGCTAGTGTAGAATCAAAAAGTATAGATTCTATAGGAAATGGAATTAATTTTGCAAAAGAAAGAATAACTGTGCATTGTTTACAAAGTAAGGCTTCTAAACAAGTTAAGCATAAATTAAGTAATAAGCATTGTACAAAAATTCTAGAAAATGAATGGGAATTTGGATGTAAATCAGTACGTCCTAATACTTATAAGAAAAATAAAAAGAAAAATAGAAGATATAAGCTGGTTAAATAGAAACTAGTAAATAAGAAAAATTTTAGTTATAATAAAAAGAAAAGATTTATTAGAAGAAAAACTTCTAAAAAACCTAAAAAACAAATATGTAAATGTTTTATATGTGATGAAGAAGGACATATAGCACCAAATTGTCCTAATAAAGGAAAAAGTGCAAGAAAAATGATTAAAACACTTGAAGAACAAAGTTTAGAAATATGTTCAGAAGAGGAAATAAATCCTGAGAAAATATTATACGAATTAATATCATAAACAGATTCTGATACAGATGAAGAAGAATATATATATGTTTAATATAGGAAGCAGTTCTAATAATCAGTTAGAAGAAATTGCTAAGAATGAACAACAAGATATAAAATTAAGAAATATAATCAGAGAAGAAAAAGACTTTTATGATGAAATGATAGAAAAAATTAATAAAAATAATATTTCTAAAGAAGAAATTTATAAAATATCTAAATATAAGATATTGTGTCAAAGACATATAGAAAAAAGTAAGTGGTAATACAGTAGCTAAAGATACTAGAGCTGGATTAACAAAAATCTTACTATTTAATAAAGATAAAATTAAAAGGATTAAAAAGAAACATCCCCAAGTTAGATATATACATTTAGGAATAATAATAACTATAAGAGCTTTGTTTAGAAAAGGTCATGATATACCAATAATAGCAGTTTTATTAGATAAAAGATTTGAGAATCCAATAAAAGCACTTATTGGAGGAATTCAAACAAATTTACATGCAGGAGTTATAGAATTTAAAGTTAAACCAAACTACTTTATATCTATTACAAATCCTTTGATAGAAGAATCTTTATGTCTTAGAATTCAGACAAAAAGTTCTAAAATTAATGATTTAGTAGAAAATCTAGCAATCAATTAGACTTCTATTAATGAATATACTAATACAGCAGAAGTAGAAATCAAAGAAATTAATAACAAAATTATTGAACTCTTTGAACCCAATAAAATCACTACTAAAATACAACCAAAATTATTACATTTAAGAGATTATCAATACCAAGAGATTTGATGATAGAAAGGATAAGTAGTACTAGTACTTATAAACCTGTAAGTGTAATAGAATATATGTCGTCCGGTGATAAATTATATTTTAAAATATAGCTATAGCAAATACAAATGGTAATTTGGTTTTACCCTGAAATGCTCAAATAGAGGAAGCTGAGGAAAATCCAAGTAGAAGTTCTATATCTTCAACTCCGATAGGAATGAAAATAGTTCATATTCTTATTTTTCCCACATAACCAAGTAGAAATTTTGTATCTTCTAGAAATACTAGAATGGAAGAAATACAAACTTCGATAATAATCCAACAAATGAAACTTGGAACAAGTGATGTAATTACATTTTCAAATTTCCAATCCAGGAAATATTACACATATATTAAAATTACATTTCAATTTAGAGAATATAAAACATATTATTTACATGCTTTATTAGATACTGGAGCTGCAACTAGTAGTTGCAGAAAGAATGTCATTCCTTTAGAAAAATAGGAACCAATGAAACATCCAATAAAATCTATAGGAATAGATGGTAATGAAACTATAATTCAATATAAAGCTAGAAATATACCAATCTACATAAATAATGTAAGATTTGTGATACCTAAAATATTTTGCTTTCTAGCAATGCATGGAGATATATTATTAGGCAATAATTTTATATATCAACATTTACCATTTTCTATTGATGAAATTTTAATTATGTTATATGTAGAAAAAACTTCTGTAGAAATACCATTGGTAGAAAATGATAAATTTTTTTGTGATAAAAACTTTACATGTAACGCCCCAAAACCTAACCTAGAAGTTTAGACCGAACCTTGGAGGTTATATTGATCATCGAAATGATCGTAGGTAAAATTTAAGTTTAACCAGCTAGAAAACATACAATATTTAAGTTACATAAAACTCTCCGTTGTAAAATTCTGATATTACAAAAATTTTAGTCCAAAAGACGCTTATGTGCGTAAAACCCAAAATTCATACCACAATATTCAAAATAAAACTTACAATTCAAACCGTTTATTTATAAATGCAGAATTTATGAAAATGCCTTTAAAGTTAATTCTAAACGTGGCTGTCTGAGACCTTTGATGTGCCGAGTCTAACTTTAGATTATGCGAGTACCTGAAAAAGGGAAAATTGAGGGGGGTGAGCTACACGAGTTCAGTGTAAGTCTGAAACCAAACTAACAACAGAATCATAGAACATGATGCCATATAGCAGTTCAGTAACGAAGCGTACTTATAGAGATATACAGAACCAGAAGGTAAACATGGAACCAATGTCCCAACCGTATGTAACAATTCAAGCACACCATATCAGACAAAAAAACTCAACTGAAAAACCCATCAACAGGTCGACACCAAAACATTTATCATCACAGACACAATGTTCCAAAGTGTCACTATGCTAACACCTCAATACACGCAAGTAGAGGTGTTCAATCGGTTAACCGACTCGAAATAACATTAACTGAATTAACCGACCTTTTAAAATTTTTAACTGTTAATCGAACTGAAATTTTTTCAGTTAATTCGGTCGGTTAATCGAATTAACCGAAAATTATATATTTTTTAATATTTGCTTAAAATAAGTATAAAATTAACCGAATTACCTGAATTAACTTAATTAACCGAATTAAACAAATTATTTGTATAAAATTATATGTTTTTATTTTAATTTTTAGTTTTAGATATTTTTTATTTATTAAATTATTTGTAATTTTTATGATTGGGTTGGGTAATTGGGTTGGGTTGGGTTGGGTACTTGGGCTAATATATATTAGATTGGGTATTTGGGTTTATGTTGGATTGGGTTTGAGTGAATAGTGGGCTATTTATATATTATAATTTTAGTTATTAATTTTTTCGGTTAAGTCGAAAAAATTAGGTTAACCGACCGGTTTCGAACCGAATTAACCGTTAACCAAAAACTCAAAAAATTATTAACCAACCCCTGACCGAATTAATTCGGTTAATCGGCCGATTAACCAAATTCGGTCGGTTAACCGAATTTTTTCGGTTTTACCCGAATTTTGCACACCCTTACACGCTAGATCAGCCACAAATGTTAAGGCATACAGACAGATACATGTGAATGCACATGTATTAAAAGCCCACCCATCCAGCCAAACACCTCTCCGTCCCCCAATCACACCATAAATGAGCTTTAAGAAGCCCAACCAACCATGCACACCCCATAGGACCTCGAAAGGCCCATCCAACCTTATGCACCATGTGTGTGGAACTAAGCCACATAAATATCAGTATGCAGCTGAGCTGCCAGAAGTATTGTACTGTGTGGTAAACCGCTATACAGACATTTTGCAATTAAAACTGCCAAATCATATCAAACTTCCTTCTCTTCATATCCCAGACTCGAAATCATAATGCAAATGAAAAAATGCACACCATAAATTATCAGTAACATAGACACAGAAGCTTGTAAACAGTCAGTCAATTACAGAATCAATGTACACAGTTTCCAAACAATCACACACCAGATAAACAAAATTAGAAGTATACACGTTTAATTGACCAAATTTAGAATCTTATATCACAATACTCAAAGATTAATCAACATCACATTAATAAGTCACTTAACTAATGCAACGATTGCTTATACCAGATATGTCTGAGCCAAAACAGAGTCCTAACCACCCTTATAGGCTTAACCAAGGGCCAGAACACACAGGAGCACAAACAAGTTAAAAACAGACACAGTACAAAAGTTGGCGACATAAGGCCACACGGCCGTGTGGAAAATGCCCAGGCCGTGTGAGGGTATACACGCCTATATGAAGGCCACACACGCCTGTGTGAGCAGCTCGTGTAATTCACTGTCCAAAAGTGCTAAAAATTAAAAACAGATGAGACACGACCATGTGGTGATCTCACACGCAAGTGTGGGGACACATGCCCGTGTGGCACCAAAAATCATTGAAAACCCTAATTCCCAACATCACACGGCCGTATGACCCGCCCGTGTGGGGCACACACCCGTGTGGTCACGAAACCACACCGAAACAGCCTAAAAAACATGTAATTCACCACCAAACCGACCCTCCAATTACTTAAACCCAAAAGTATACCAGAAATTGCAGATTTTCCAATGATACAACGTCAACTCAAAATAAAAAAGCACCTATATCAAACAATTGCGGAAACACACCGAAATTATCGAATATTGCAGAACTCAAGCAGCAATTCATTAAAGGAACAGAAAGGTTTTCGAACACACACCTGGATTTGCGATTAAAACGCCCAAAAAAGATCTACACCTCAAATCCACCAATTCTGGAAACTCCTATCGACGAAATTGTAAAACACAGCAAAAGAAATGGAGTAGAAGCAAAAGAGCCGAACTCCAATAGAGACAAAAACAAACCACCGAAACGAAGCCGTAGAAAAAAATCAAATATTAAAAGAAAAAAAAAGAAAATGTGACGAAGAAGAGAAGAATGTGAAAAGAGATTTTTTAGAAACATCTTTTTTTTTCAATAATAAAAATACCATAAAATAAATAACATAAATAATATATATAAAACATAAAAAAAACAAAAATCAAATAAAATTAATTCCTCAAACACACATGAGGATTCGAACCCAGAACCCAAAACCCAAAGGCAAACTAACACACAACCAACCAACGAACCCAATCTAACATAAAACACAGTAACAAATCCTGTTGTCTGATCTAGCCACTGACCTTACCTGCAAATCTCAAAACTTCAACCCCAAATTCTAGGGTGTTACATTACACCACCAAGAAAAGAACAAATTAAACAACTTGAAACAAGTCATTGGTTGTTTAAATTATTAGAAAATAATTTTAGTGAAAAATCATTAAAATTATGGTAAAATAGCCCTAGATATTGTGAAATTAAATTAGAAAATCCCAATAAAATTATTAAAGTTAAACTAATGATCTATACTAAACAAGATATAGATGAATTTGATATACAAATTAAAGAATTATTAGAAAAAAGATTAATAAAAATAACTAATAGTCCACATTCCAGTCCAACCTTTATGGTTAGAGATCATGTCGAAATAAAAAGAGGAAAACTAGAATGGTTATTAATTATAAAAGATTAAATCAAAATATTATTTTTGATGGTTATTTTATTCCAAGAAAGGATGTTTTAATTAATCAAGCTAAACAAGCAAAATATTTTAGTAAATTTGACTGTAAATCAGGATTCTGGCAAATCATGCTAACAGAAGAATCCAAGCCTTTGACAACTTTTAGTGCACCTAATGGACATTATCAATGGAAAGTAATACCATTTGAATTATGTAATGCATCACAAATCTTTCAAAGATGGATGGATTCTATATTTAATAAATATAAAAAAATTTGTATAGTTTATATATATGATATTTTAATATTTTCAGATATATTAGAATTACATAGAAAAAATTTAAATATCATTTCTCAAGAATTTATAAAACATGAAATTATACTAAGTCCTAAGAAAATAGAGCTAGAAAAAACAAAAATAGAGTTCTTAGGATTAAAATCATCTACAGACCGTCTTAAACTAAAAGATCATATTATAGTAAAAATAAAAGAATTTCCTGAAAAATTTGAAGATAAAAAGCAGCTTCAACAATTTTTAGGAATTATTAATTATGGAAGAAATTTCTTTCCTAACTTATCCGAAAAAATAAGTAGGTTATATGAAAAATTAAAAAAGGATAAACATTTGATCTGGTCTAAAACAGACTCAGAAATCATAAAAATCTAAAATCTGATATTAATCAAATTCCAAAAGTTTATTTACCTAAACAATATGATAAATTAATTTTAGAAACAGAAGCCTCACAAAATTATTGGAGTTGTATTTTAAAAGTTAGAACAATAAATAAAGAAGAATTAATATGTGGATATAGTTTGGGAAAATTTAAATAAAATGAAATTAATTATGTCATATATGAAAAAGAATTATTAGCAATAAAGAGAGGAATAAAAAACTTTCTTATATATTTAGCATTTGAAAAATTTATTATAAAAGCTGATAACCAGGCAGTTAAACATTTCCTTACTAATAAAAGTTTGGAAATAGTACCTAGAAGAATTAGATGGTATAATGAATTATTTACTTTTAATTTTGAAGTTTTATATGTAAAAGGAACTAATAATATTATTGTTGATTATCTTAGCAGGCCATATGGATAGAGGTAAAAAAACCTTTAGAAAAAGTCGGTGAAAAGACTACTGTTCATAAAAGGCCCAACAAGGGGAAAACATTCAAATCTTCAAATCCTAATCAAGGATTTGTTACAATACATTCTCAAGTATCTTTTTATCCTAACCAAGGTAATTATATTCCATACCCAATGGTAAGACAACCAGTTAGAACTCATTTATCATTTACACAACAACCGGTAAGTCAATTCCCTTGGTTTCAAGATCCAAATTCAACATACCAAGCCAGTTATGCTAAAATCATAAAAGGAGCAGAAAAATTTTGTGCATCAGAAATTTGTTGAAACCATAACAAATTTAAGAAATAAAAGATTTTTATAATCCAGGCTTACCATCAGAATTATATAATTTTATTAATGATATATGGAAAACCCATATTATTGAACAAAGAGCTAATTTCAGAAGAGCTCTTACTAAGCTTTCACAATTTCAAGTTGAAAAAACAACTAAAGAATAAGAAGCTCATGATTTATTATTAAAATACATTTTATATCGAGATTGGGATGAACTAGAAATCAGTTATTTAAATATTAAGGAGATAAACAATCTTCTTGATATATTTCAGTATTTTATTAATAAAGGAACAAATAGCCCTATTATAAATAAAATGTTTAGGTTATGTTTATATAATAAGGCTAGAAAAATTTTACCAGTGGAAATATTTACAAAAATAAATGGAGCTATCTGCAAACAGCAAGTTGAATTTCAAAAAGCTTTTTTAGAATATTTTTTTACAAGCGTATGTTTTTACAAATGATTTAAATGAAAAATTCTCTACTATAAAATTTAGACTTGATCATGAATCATTTGATATAAATAGTATTGAATGGGGTTTTGTTAAAGAAATAACAGTTCAAAATTTTTCTTTCCCTTTATTAAAAAATTTTCCTGCATTTATTAAATCTATATTATTACGTATGATATATGAAGATGATTTTTATTATTATTTTCATCTTGAAGTTAGTAGTCTTGTTGGTATAGCTGAAAAAGAAAAATTTTATCAGCCATATCAAATTTGGATCATAAAAAAAATGATTGGAGGTCCCAACTTTTCAAAAGCTAAAGAAGAAAAAAGACACTTGACAAAAAATATTGACAAGTGTTATAACAATCCCAGTTATTATCAAATCCAAACAAGAATAGATTTAATGACCAAAGCCTAATATTTACTTCAACAAAAAACTTATAGCTTTTGGACTGACGAAAGAAGAATATTGGCATATGATATTAGAAACACTCAGATGATAGAGACAAAAAATCCGTGCAACTATTAAAAAAGATAATTGACATGGAGATTGATGATTTTCCATTACACATAATAAAAGAAATCAAGAATACGTGGGAAAATTGAAACTCACCAAAACTATCAATAGATTCATTATAGCTGGATGAAATGGAAGAAATAAATCTAGTTAATATTCAAGAAGAATAAAAGCCAATTAGAAAAAATCAATTAAAATATCAATGAAGCAACTTGGGAAAATGACATCCAAGTGTAAACAAAAAAAGAAACTACATAGGAAAAAGACATTCAAGAAAGCAACTTGGGAAAACGATATCCAGATGTAAACAAAAAAGGAAGCAATGTGGAAGCAACCATGTAAATTAATTATGAGACATTATCCTTATTAAAAAACCTGTGTGGGATTCAAAGAAAATAAAAAGAGTTCAAGAATTCTCCTATAAAAAAGAGATGAAAGAAGCCTAAGGGGGCATCGAAGAAATTTAGAAAACCTTTCTTATCCACCATCCTCCCTACTTTTATCCACTATCTTTTCTTTCTATATAAAACCTTTTTCTTTCCACTAAATTTGTAATATTTAGTAGGTATTTACTTACTATATGTCCATTTACACAAGTGTTGATTAGAAAATTTACTTGAAACTCTGGTGAGTTTCAACTAACTTCAGAACTCTGTCAATCTTCTCTCCAACTCAACCACAAACCATTGGTTGAAACGTCTTCAGCCTAACTACAGAACACAATTGATTAGAGGCCAGTCTGTATATGGGAGAGGAGTCAAATCCATGTTCAGTCATGGCGAGTGTTAGTGCATACCTTTTATATATTACTTGAATTTTGCAGACTAACATCAAGTGGAGGGTCTTCTATCAATGTTAATGCGGTTAAAGTGGTGGGTCTCCATTTTTGTTCCGAGGTTGCTGTTTCCAACTAGTAGTAGGTTTGCAAGAATTCTACCGTTATACTTGTAGTTTGCTTTTTTTAATTAGTTGACTTGATCAAACCTCTATCTTACGGCACAGCCAAGAACTCAGTTGTTTGTCGTTGCCATTTTCCAACTACTTGTTGATTAGCGTTTACCGCTGTTTGTCTTCTATTTTGCTTATGTATTGATGTTCTCATTTTTGTTCAATTTTATTTTATCTTTTGTGAAAGAAGAGGATGTGGATTTTTTTCGGATATTTGGACCATGAATAAATTTTAAATTTGATATTGTTGATTTAGTCCAAACTCTAATTGTAAACAGATCACGATTATAGAAAAAAAAAGCAAGATAATATATATTAAGGTAAACTACATACATAGTTATCTAACTATGAAAATATTTTTATGTTAGGCATCTAAAATAAAAAAAAATGTAATTTAAGCACGCACATTATATAATTTGATCATTTTGATTACTCTTGTTAAAATTTCAAACGACAAGTTGACATGACAATTAAAAAAATTGATATAAGAACAAATTTAACCTCAACTTTTACATATGATATCAATTAGTCATAATTTTTAAAAAATAACCTTCAAAATTTACAAATGATCTCAATTTGATCCTAATTATAAAAAAAATCAAAGAAATATATAAATATATATAAATATTTTCAAAAAATATAAAAAAATAAATTCTATGTTAATAGTAAATAAATATAATTATACTAATATTGAATAAAATAAAAATCCACACCTCTCCCCTTCCACCATCGGACCTCCTTCACCACCCCCACTACCGTTCTTATCAACTTGTCATTTATGATTTTAATGAGAGTGACCAAAATGATCAAACTATGAAACATGGTTGCTTAAATTGTAATTTTTTTATTTTAGGTGCCTTAATGAAAATTTTTTATAATTAAGTAACTATTTGAATTTTCCCTATATATTAATGGATATGAGAATTTAAAATATTATTCAATAAATAAAAAATTATATTAACATTTAATGTTGTTAAATTGCAAATAAATAAAAAATTAGTTAGTAACTACTGAGTGATTCTGAATTCGACGTACTATAGTTAAAGATAAAATAGCAAGCATCTACCCCTTAATAGGTTTACAGAATGCAAATGGTTAGTTAATAAGCTTGTTCTAATAGATACCTTAAAAAATAAAAAAAATGATGATTTTAATAAATAATCATACTCTTAAATATAATATTAATTAGTGAATTTCTAAGCTTAGAAATGATAATGATAAAATTTTAGAAAAAAAAGTAAAATAATGAATTGAATAATATGACTGTAATTTTTTAACAATTTGTGAATCTTTCTTTGACTTGGCTTTATTTTTGGAAAGCTTGACTTTGACCGTAAAAATACTCTACCAAATGTCACAATTCATTCGGTCGAAAAAACAAATTTGGAATTTACGATAATTAATCTCTTATTCTTTTCTTTTAATCTCTTTGGTTACAATCAATCATTAATACTCTTTTATAACTCAAATACTAATGAATCGTGATTATAAATATTACGAGGCATCGCTTTTCTAAATATTTTTAAAATTTTAAATTAATAGAGATAAAATTATATTTTAATTTTTTCAAAAAATGATAAAAATTTAATTTAAACTTGTAAAATTTATAAAGATATAAATTTCTTAAATAATGAAATTATATTTTCACTATCATAAAAAAATTAAAATTTTACCCTAAATAAATTTTTTGCCTTCACCCATGAATATTATATTACAAAATTTTCAATATTCTATTATTTTATATCATATTATTTCTTAATTCCTATTTATTTAAAATTCGAGATTTTTATGTATTACGGAGGGGCGAGATGATATAATTCTCTAAAATAAAATTCCAATTAACAAACTCAATTTAGCCCTTGTTTAGTATTGATTTAAAAAAACGTTTTTAGCTTGAAAAGTACTTTTGAAAGAAAATCTGCATTAAAAAAATTACTTTTGATTAAAATTTTTGACTTTTCAAAAATAATTTTTTCTTTTTTGCTTAATTATAAATGTGTTAAAATAATTAATTAAAAATAAAAAATTATTTTTTAAAATAATACAAATGTATTAATATCTAGTTACAAATATTTAATGGTTGTATTTAATTATTTAAAATATAATTTATATATTCTAATTAAATTTTATAAATAATTAATATTTATTGTTTAAAAATATTTAAAATTTATATTTTATATATTAAAATATTAATAAATTACAATAAATTTTTTATATTATTATTAAAATATAATAATATTAACTTAAATATTATTTAAATATATATTTATTACTTAATAATATTATGTCTAAAATAAATATTTTATTTGTCAGAAACATTTTTTATGCTCAAATCTTAAACTAAATTTTTCAAAAATTATTTTAAAACAACTTTTAAAAACACAAAGCAATATAACCCTCATTAACATTCAAATAATCACCAAAATGAAAACAAGTCCTCTCGTTTATATCTCCATCTCTTAACTACCCGCCATTTCTACGTTATTACGTACACACAGTATTTCTCTACTTTCGGTTTCTCTCTCGTGATGACCAGCTCCAGCTGCAGCTCTACAAGCCGGAACCCTAGGTTCGGCGTAAGGTCAACGCCGGATCAATTTGCTTACTCTCCAATCTCTTCTTACTCTGTATCATCTTCCTCTCGGAAATCCTGTTCAGGCCGAAATCTAGTCACGCTTGTCGCCCGGTCCATTGTTGGTGCCTTTGTCGACTGTTTTACACCTCCCGAGCCGGATGGCTACAAGGAAGTTGGGGATTCCGGTGAGATAAGAGTTCCTTCCGGTATGCCCTGTTTCTCTTTTTAGTTTAAATTATAAACGTCGATGGACAGCTTCTTCTTTTCTTTTTCTTTAATCGGATTTCAGTAAGTAGTCCTCGTATAAAACTTTTAATAAGTTTGAATTTCGATCCTCGGATCCGAGGAAGCGGTAAAATGTTCTTTTTATGTGTTAGTTGAATACAGAGAAAAAATCTCTTGTATTTTTTTTCCTCCTTTAATGAGGATGTTGTCTTTGTTTTCTTTAATGGTGCTTTTGTCTTTTCTCGGCAACCAAACAACTTGCCGGCTCTGCTATTAGATATTCATTTAAGCTTTGGACTGAAGAAAGAAAACGCAAAATTCTTCATCGATCGAGTTTTATGCGAAGAATTTATAGTTAATGTTGATTCAGTCATAGGTTTGTGTGCTAGTCATATATTCATTAATAACACTTGTGAAACCAACATTGTTAATTAACCCTTCAGTTGCGTAGTAACAGAAACCATCTTACACACGCCAATTGTTAAAGTTGCAGTTGCTCCGAAAGCGTCAAGAGCGAAGAGCGAGAGGAGGGGTTCGAATCGAGGGATTTATTCCAATTCAACAAAGGAGAAAGGGCCTGGGAGCATGGAATTCACGATGGAGGAAATTTTGAAGGCCACGAGGAACTTCTCCCCTGCTTTCAAGATTGGACAGGGTGGATTTGGGACGGTTTATAAGGGAAGACTTGATGATGGAACCTTTGTTGCTATTAAGCGTGCTAAACAGGTTGGATTTTGGAACTATGAAAGAAAGTTACTTTAAATAGTCTTTTCTTTTTGTCCCTTGCGTTGGTCATATTTTATGGGCTTAACTAAGTAATCGATGAACCCTCTTTTCTTTTTGTAGAGTGTATACGATAAGCATTTAGGTGTGGAATTCCAGAGTGAAATAAGAACACTGGCACAAGTGGAACACTTGCATTTGGTTAAGTTTTGTGGGTATTTAGAACATGGGGATGAAAGGATTGTTGTTGTGGAATATGTGCCTAATGGAGCCCTTGGGGAACACTTCGATGGTGAGTTCTTGTTATAGACTAGTAGTCCACCCTTTCTTTGGTTTTGTGTTTTCCTTTTGTTCCTTTCCTTTACCCCTCTTTATATTGGAACTTTGAGACTTGAAACATGAAAAGAAATGCTGCAGGTGTGCATGGAAAAGTTCTTGACCTTGCTGCACGGCTTGATATAGCTATTGATGTGGCCCATGCAATCACCTATCTTCATACGTATACAGGTTTGCTTTTGATTTTCATTAAGTTGGTGAAATAGGAAGGGAGAGATTAATAAGATTATCCGTTGATTTCTTGTAGATCACCCAATCATCCACAGAGACATAAAGTCTTCCAACATTCTCCTCACCGAAAAGCTTCGGGCCAAGGTTACTGACTTTGGTTTTGCTAGGTTGGCTGCTGACATAGATTCTGGTGCAACCCATGTGTCAACCCAGGTTAAAGGAACTGCCGGCTACCTGGATCCAGAATATCTAAGAACCTATCAACTTACAGAAAAGAGTGATGTTTATTCGTTTGGGATATTATTGGTTGAACTAGTTACAGGCAGGCGCCCTATTGAACCAAAACGGGAACCCAGGGAGCGGATAACAGCGAAATGGGTGTGATTTTCTTTCCATTAATTCTCTCTTTGCTCATATTATCACTTGGTAGTTGGTACCATTCAGTTAATGGCGTGTGCCATAGTTCATCCCCAATAAGTTTACTGATATGTTTATAGAATTGCAGGCGCTGAAGAAGTTTAACGATGGAGATGCCATTTCGGCCTTGGACCCAAGGCTACAACAGACCGTGGGGACTAACTTAGCCCTTGAAAAGGTTCTCGAGTTAGCCTTGCAATGCCTGGCTCCTCGTAGACAGAGTCGGCCTAGAATGTGGAGGTGTGGAGAAATCCTGTGGAGCATCCGTAAGGATTATCGGAACTATCAGCTTTAGACCTTCGCTCTCGTTCATGTAATTCCCAAACAAGTGCTTCTGTTAGAGAAATATAATCCAAAGGCCTACTAAGATACAAATGACAAAGTGTTGTCGAATCTAAACCAACGTACAAATGTATAGAGAAGGAAATACAGCGGTCCACCGTGAGGATCAACAAATCGAGAATACGCCATCAATGGAGGCATAAGGAAGCAAATAAATTCCCAAAACTGAATTTCAAAAATGATTCTTTAACTGCAAGATTATGCCGGTAACGTGCTCGTCTGGTTTGGATTATGTAGTGGAAAGTCAGTTTGTTGATTATTAAATGCTGTTCTATTTCTGTTGTAGATTAGAATCATTCCATGGTTAAATTGGTCACATCAGTTCTTGATTTTATTGTTTCATTCGGTTGAATTGCTTGTTCATGACAAAATTCAAAAAATTCTAAAAAGTCACAATTAAAAAAGAAAAAAAAAGAAAGGAAAAACTACTAAACACAAATACATAATAAATGAAATTAAACATTCATTTCATAAAAATTATAATAACAAATTAAATATTTAACCAACATAAACTTGGTTAAACTTGGTTGAACAAGTTTGGATGGATTTTTTATTGGTTCAAACTTTTTTCGATTTTATAACATCAGATAAATTAATTGAACTATCAATTTTTGATTCAATTAATATATTCATTTCGAAATTTGAGCCAAAATGAAATTTATGCTATATGATTCTGGTTTTATGTTTGAAACGGAGTGTACCGATTGATATGGTTAGTATCGAAACGAAGCCAACCATGATATAAATCTTAAAAGAAAGTGTATATCAATCTTTTCCCAAATAAACTAATACCTGATTAATAACTGACACAAACTTAAGGGTTTTATAATAAGTATAGATAAAATAAATAATACATATAATTTTAATATCCTTGGTCAAAAAATTAAAAATAATTAGAAGGAAAATTTTGATATACAAGTGGTAGAGTTCTTTTAACCACACAAGTGATTTAAATGTTAAACCATCATTTGTGGAGTGAAAAAGAACTCTGTGCATGCATATTAAATAACAATCCTTGAAAAAACCTAAAACAGATTGGTTCTAACTTCTGTTAGAATAGGGAATGGGACATAACATATTTTTAACATGGTAGAAAAAGAAATAAGGTGTAATATTTATTAATGCAATTTGGATAGATAATCTTATTTTACATAATCTCACTTAAAAATGATTTCTTCAATGATCCAATCAAATCATTTATTGATTAATGCTTAAACTACTCTTACCATAATGGATATTTGCAGCTCCAACAATACTTCGGATTGTTATAAATCATTGTCTAAAATATTTCACTTTATATTCAATGTAAACTCTCCAAACAATACTTAAAAAGTTTCACAAAATTAACCAATAAAATAGCAAAATATCTCACTTTATATTCAATGTAATCGAATGGATCATGAAATTCCCTCATTACTTGTTGTTCAATAATATTAAACCATAATCCATTAAAAGTCAAATATACTAACACCAAAAACTTATCAATTCCAAACAATTTATTATAACTGTTGTTTGAACCTTGAATGGGAAAATGCAATCATTCCTAATTAAAAATTAATATATATAGCATCTTTTTTACTTAATTTTTGAACTTAAAATTTATCATTTATGAGAAAAAATTATATGAAATTGTGATTCCAGCTAATCGTTATCTATTCTCAGAGTATGATAAATCAAAATTTTACTCTTATTTTTTAGCTTTTTCTTTGTACTTTTATTGAAAAGGAATAAAAATATATAGAATTACAAATTCATATAATCTCTTCTTTATTGTAAGATAACATTGGTGGCTTAATGATCCCAATCATGGCTCATATAAACAGAAAGTGTAATAGAGAGTGGACATTGAACTGTAGTCATATTGGCAAGGAGGCTAATGCAGTAGCAGATTGCTTGGTACACCATGCAAATAACAGAGAATCCGTTTTTATGTTGCTTCCTTCACCTCCGGCACAAGTGCAGGACGTTTTGGATAGAGAAGTGTGTGCAATTCTTGGCAGAGAGATGATTTTTGGGGTTTTAAGACATTGGTCTTCCTTGTACTCGGAAAATATATATAATATTACCGCACAGAATTAGAATTTGGAAAATTTGACTGAACTTTCTTAAGTTAGATGATTCCGTTTCAAACAGTTTCTTTTTCATTTTTAGTTCCCTCGGTTTATGCCAGATGTACTATTCCATTTATATATTTTCTGTTGGTTTTTTCTTTCTTTCTTTTTATGTTAGTTCATTTTCCGTGTTTGGAATCTGAGTTTGAATTTTCAAGAGAATGGGGCTCGCCGAGACGCTAGAAAAGATGACCAGCCGTCAGGATTATATTAACTCTTGGCATACTCCGCTCATGGACACCGCAAAAGAAGATTGTCGCTGTAAATACTTTTCTCTCCTTCCCCCCCCCCCTCAATTTTCTTTCAGTTCGTTTTCTCTTTGGGTCCCTATATAACAAAATGCTGGGAAGAAAATGAATGTTCGAATTCTCCCTCATAGCTACTCGAATGTGAATACCATTTTTTCTTCCCACAATGTTATTGTTATAACATGTAATATATATATATATATCTGATTGCATTTTCTTTTACTTGAATATGCAGACTGTGTGCTTGCAACATTTTGGTGAGTTTTTTTATGCTTTAATTACTCTTTTCAATTATTTTTCGACTCTGGATGAGATTTTGAGAAGATTCAATTCCCACGACGTATTAATATTGTATCTAAGAACATTGATCTTGGCTTTTTTTTTTCTTTGAAACAATTTATTCATACATTTTATTACTGTTTATCATATACTAGTATTTAGGATGAATCTGTTTGAGTCAAGAGCTAATTCAGCTCATGTCATGATAGCACATAATTAGATCCATGCCTTTTAATTTCTTAACTTATTTATTAACCAAAACTAAACTTGGGTAGATTTGAATGGTTGACTTGATCAAATCTAGTGACCATGAGTTTTTATTATGATGAGCTGGATCAGATTTTGGAATTATGTACTAACTCCATCTCCATATTTCTTGAACGACAGTGCCCAGTGCATATCATATTCCCTGCGGAAACAAGCACTGCACGGTGACATGACGAGGTAAAAAGGTGCCATACCTTTCACATTTACTGCTCTAACATTATAAAAACAAGAATTTCGTAATGAAGTATTTGGGAGTGTAGTGTGTTAATAACGTTGTAGGTACGTGTGCTGTGCGGGTTACATTTGTTGCAGTCTCTGCCTTGAGGTTAGATTCACAAAAGCAAAATCCCTTTTACCACCTCTCTTACTCTTTCTTGTCCTCAGGATTTAACAACATATTAGTGAGTTTGTTTTTTATTTCCGTTCATTCTAGGTCGCCTGTTGCTTCAGCAGTTCAGTTTTGTCTACTCGCTATCTTCTTCAAGATGAGTACGATATAAAGACCACGAAATGTGACAACTGCATCATTGTAATCTATCCCTAATCAGATATATTTGGCCTTTTTTCTTCCTTGGCTTTCATTCAAATACAATTTAACGTATTTTGTAGGCATTTATGGTAATCCTTTCACAACTCGCATGCTTATGTCATCTGGTAGCTAGTCTAACTGGCAATGAAGAACTTGAGGAACTCGCAGAGCTATTGACTTGTCTTTCTGAACTAGTCTGTTGCGTGTAAGACTTTCAAATGCACCCTTCTGAATGCCTTCTGCTAGTGCTAAGGGTTCCTTCAGAATCAATTGTGTTTTGATTTTTCTTTGGTATTGTTTTGTCTTGTATTTCAGGGTCTGTGCTTGTATGCAGGTAAGCAATGAGTTAAGCCAAGTGCTTGTAAAAGAGTTTCCTAGGCTAATGCAGAACAACCAAACGTCCAAGCCCGCTAGATTGATGCTCGGTTTTATTCGTTTTTCACCGTTAAAAAATAGTCTGGAATAATGCAGACTCAGCACAAGATTGAAATGGACCACAGGCACGGTACAATAGTGGAGGGTGAACCTGCTAGGATGATTCCTCCAGTGCAGGAGATGTCATGGTCTGATCAGCCAGAGCCTCCATCGCCAAACCAAGTTTAAGACTAGGGATTTAAATTGCGGTTGCGGCCACGTTTTCGGTCGCGTTGCGTTTATCGTGGTTGCGGACATAATTAATGCTATTGCGATCACTACAAATATCGCGATCGTAAATATTTTTAAAATTCGCACAACTTATTATAAAATATAATAATAATTTTAATTATAAAAAATTACTATTAATAATTTTTAGAGTATTTTTTATTTTTTTCTTTTAAGTAAAATTAACCGATGCATTAAAAAATGGGAAAAACCAAAAGAAAACAAAACAATAGGTCCTAAGAAAATATTATTGCTCCCACCCTTTCACATCAATGACACATGTCATTCAAAAAAAATAAATGAAATCGGTAGTGTACTGAGAAACTAAAACACTAACACTGTACCCTAAAACTAAAAATAAAACCTTGAGAACAACATAAATCAATTTGAAAATTAGAAAAAGGTTAAAGCGCTTTGGTTTACCCTTGAAAACATTACTCCTTTTCTTGCATCGGAGAAAACCTTCAGAGTGACCTTGATTTTTAAGAAAAAGTTTGCTGGCTCTTCTCTCAATCAACAACCCCTCTAAGATCCTGAGTTTCATTGGAGCGTTTTATATTCTTCCAAACTCAGGTACAAAGAAATCTAAATTTTTTATCCTTCACAAAAACCCTGCATGTCTTTGAACATTTAAAATAATGGGAATAGCAGTCTGTTATTGTCGCAATTGGTCGTTACCTGTTAAATTACGGTCGCGATTCACCGCTATTGGTGTGACTTCGCTTCACATCACTATTTTCAGCAGTAACGGTTTCGGACGATGCCGCTACCGCTATATAGCGGCTACTATACCAATATCAGACCGCTATTTAAATCCCTGCTTATGACTACTTGGATCCATAACAGCTTAGAACCCTACCTATCAACATAAAGAAAAGAGTGATGTTTATTCATCTGGGTTATCATTGGTTGAACTGGTCAGAGGCAGGCACCGATTTGAACCAATAGAACTCAGGGACCGGATAACAGCAAAAATGGGTGTGATTTTCTTTTCATTCTCTCTTTTGCTTATGTTATTACTTAGTACCATTCAGTTAATGACAAGTGTCCCATAGTTAATCCCTTTTTTCTAGTTGGAAGAAGTAATTACTAGCTTACTTGGATCTCTGAGTCTACTGATATGTTTTTTAGAAATGCTGGCAACGAAGAAGTTTACTGATGGTGATGCCATTTCAGCATTGGACCCAAGGCTACAATTGACCGCGGGGACTAACTTAGCCCTTGTAAAGATTGTTGAGTTAGCCTTACATGTACAATGCCTGTAGGCAGTCTGCCTTGTATGTGGAGGTGTGGAGAGATCCTATATATGGAGCATCCGTAAGGATTATCGACAACTACCCCAAACAAGGGCAGACTTAAGATACCAAGTGCTGTCGAATTTAAATCAAAGTGCGATGCATAGAGAGGACAATACGCCGGCCTGCCTTGAAGCTCAACCAGTTGAGAATCTGCGAAGCATAAGCAAGCAAATAATTTTCTAAACTGGATGTGAAGAAAATTATGCGGGAAATGTGGTCGTTTGATTTCAATTGTGTATCGGAAATTCAATTTGTTTGTTATTACAAGTTGTTCTGTTTCTGTTCTGGTTGATTGATTGATTAATTTTACTATTTAAGCTTTCATGCGGCAGCAGGCAACATTCACAAAGACGCCATATCTGACGCAGCATGTACATAAAGAGAGCAACCAAAGCTATTTCACGAATAGATTTGGAAAAGAAAACTTAGCAAACGCACGGTTTAGTTAAAGAAGATATATGGAATAATTACAAAAACTAACAAACCTATTTACAGATTTTAAAATACTTCACTTCTAAGCAAAAGATATATAAATTAAATAATTTGTATATTTATGTATTAAGTAAATAATAAATTTTATCAAGAAAGGCTAAACTTATGTAGATAACAAACTAATATTACTAAAATAAATAAAAACTAAATAAAAAAAATCTAGGTCAATTTTTTATTATTGCTCAGAAAAAGAATTTGTCCCCAAGTTCATCTTCCGGATTAGTGTTTTATCAAATGGGTGATAAAGAGAAAGATCGGCTATATTAATCTTCATTAAAATACGATAACACATATTATTTAAATGGTTTTTTTTTATCTAGTCATAAATGATATTCTCTTACTGGTATTTGTTATAAATCATATATTTAGGAAAAATTATTTAAATGCTATTAGTTAGTTATTAAATTTTTTCATGAAATAAAATAATATTGTTACCCTGGGATAAAATATAATCATATTAGGTGAATAGATTTAACCAAAAGAGATTAATAATATCCTATAAGAGTAACACACGTATGATAATGTCATTAAACAATCACTTAATGAGTTGCTTCCATAATAGTATATAATGGGGGAGAATTTAGTTATGGTACTTTTAGTGGATTGACTCAATGATTAAATAATGTTATAATTAATAGATAAAGAGTCGAAACTTAATTACAAATTATGTGAGCCCTAATTATTTATATCCAATTCATCATTCCATTAGCCCAGTAAAACTCTTGATAGTTTGCATTTGAATAGAAGTGATGAATAAATGAAAACGAAGAATTAGAGAAATAGATTGCATGAATCATTATCCGCACTGAATGCATTTTTTCGTTATGAACAAGAGATGACTTAAAGGTTAAATTAATTTCTTTGAATTATTATTTAATTGATTGTAATTAAATAAATAAAGTTCGAAGTGGAAGAAGTGGAAGTTAAATTAATTAGTCATTGTAGTTTTATTGAACAAAACAATTAAATTTATTTACTCATAAATTCTATTACAGTAAAATTATCATGACTTTAACAGTGACGACTTTTACATAATTGGAATTAGCTTGAGAAAATAATTTAATTGAGTAAACTAATTAAAATAATTTTAAATAAAATAAATAATATTTTAAGAACAGCAAACTAGTTATTGAATTGGTTAAATATATGAGTTAGTTAAAAGATCAGACAACATATATAATGGTACCCAAAACATTAGATAGGCCCAATAGGCACATCATATGTGTGAAAAGTGACATATAAGGTTCCTAAAGGGGGGTGCCATCCACCTAGTAGTCATATTTGGACTACATGTATTTCTTTTTCATATTTTTATTTTTTACCTCTTATTCAAGTAAAATTTTTGTATTTTTTTCTATAAATAAAGACCATGGGCTAAGTAAAAAAAAAAAGACCATATCACTTTGTCATTTAATAGTGAGGTTTATTTTTCTAATAAATTTTATTTATCAAGAGAGCTTAGTTTTGGTTTCTAGTTGTAACACCTTATAGTCGACCCAATTGTCGGGTCCAAGCAACAATATGTCACATTCATTGTCGGAGCAACTACGATCAAAATATTATTCAATTTACAACATTAAACATTCAAATATAAATAAAATAGGTATATAAAACGATTTGTATTCATTTACGGGTCTTATACAAGCTTTTCACTTATTAATTATAAACTCATTTAGTCATAAAATCATTCCACTATGTATCGTGACTGAGCACTCCCCAATAACATACCATTATGAAAGCAACTTGATCAATGCTCGTCCAATGACCTTGTCGTAAGTAACCCTTATAGGATATCATTAATATTTTTGGGATAAGTTTGTTCTCCCAATATGATCATGTTTTATCTCATAATAACCATTACATCCTCCTTTATGAAAACTTAATCACTAACAAATAGTGATCAAGTCATCCATCGTCTTTACTTTTCATCAGCCATGTAATGTCAATGAGAGGATATAATTTACCCATGTCTCGGACTATGAATTCCACTGTTGTGAATGATGCTACATACTATAGATGTTGTATACCCAATACACTAGCTTTTGGTTCATTATCTCTTTGAACTTAGGCTTTTATACGAGTCATGCATACATAGGTTGTCATCCACTCAGGATTTAGGTATGCCACACTATAAATATCACAAGTGAATAAATCCATAAATGGATTCAGGATCTACTCCTCTTGGGTCTGACTGATGTACTATCAATCCAGTCAGTCACATCTATGTCTCTACATTTTGGGAATCATTTGCTCCGATGCCTAAGACAAGACATCTCCCCAATTGGACTTGATAGATGACATATCAGTTTTTCAATCGGTTTACTTATTTTCGATTAGACTAAGGACATGTTTAAGTTTGTCTACTAAAATAAGCTATCTTTTCTTATTACGATCTAACCATGTAATATCGATTAGTATTAGTTTAAACATTAGACAATCGGTGAGCCAATATTTGCATCTATTTTGCTTTGCATGCAAAAGCCACATAAGGATAATTATATAAAGTATATTAATGTAATCCATGAATTATTTTATTGACTAATCTGTTCGAAAAAATTACAAGTTTACAAATGAATATACTACACTCAGGACACCAGATCCAATAGTCTCCCATTTACCCCAGTGAAGTAGATAAGTCATATTCCACATTCTCATGCTCTCTACATGTTTTTCAAAACTCTTAGCTAGTAGAGTTTTGGTAAACGGATCCCGCAAGGTTTTCCTTAGATGTGACCTTGACTACATCCACGATAATGTTTGTAATTGCCTCCCTTATGATATGATACTTCTGATCAATATTATTTGTCCTCTTGTGGTTTTTCATCTCTTTGGTGTTAGCTATTGTTGCACTTGTCACAATACAATTTGATAGTTTTTCAAATACTAGGATTGACTTCAAGATCCGTACGAAACTTTTGAAGCCATATTGCTTCTTTAGTAACCACAGAAGTAACCACATATTCGGCTGCTATAGTGGATTCAACAATACAGCTCTGTTTTACACTTCTTCACATAATATACCTACTGCTTAGAACAAAAACATAGCTCGATGTTGATTTCCTCAAATTTGGACACATTTATAAGTTAGAATCAGTATATTTGATAGGAATAAGATCTCATCCAGAATACACAAGCATATAATCCTTTGTTCTCTATAAATACTTGAGTATATGATAAACTATTTGTCAGTGTCTTAGTCCTAGATTCGTCTGATATCAACTCACCAACCCCATTGCAAAACAAATACCTAGGCGTGTGCATAACATAGCATACATGAGACTTCCTACTACCGAAGCATAATGATCTTTTCTCATGTTCTCTCTTTCTTCTACTATCTTAGTACAGTCCTCCAAAGAGATGAAATCTCGATACAAAAGGTTGATTTCCCTTCTTCGAATCGGTCATTGCATAACATTCCAATATCTTGTATATGTATGAAGCCTGCGATAGTGCTATCACTTTGTTCTTTCGATCCTTTAGGATTCGAATACTAAGAACAAAATTAGTTTCTCCCAAGTCCTTCATGCTAAACTGTTGGGTTAACCATAATTTAACCGATGATAATGTCCCTACATTATTCCTAGTAAGTAGAATGCCATTGACATACAAAATGAGAAAAACATTTTTATATCCCCAATATGTTTATAAACACAATGTTTTTCTAAGTTTTGCTCAAATTCAAAAGTTTTGATTGCTTGAACAAATATTTGATTCCATGAGCGGGATGTTTGTTTAAGTCTATATATAAATCTAAGTAGTTTGCAAACTTTATACTTGTTTCCTTTAGCTATAATATATTTGGAGGGTTACATCTTATAGATGCTTTCTTCAAGATAGTCGTTCAAGAATGATGTCTTGACATCCATTTTCCAGATATCATAATTGAGAGCCATCGCAATGGATAATAATATATGGGCTGACTTGAGCATGGCAACTAGAGAAAAGGTTTCTTCGTAATCAATACCTTCTTTTTGAGTATACATTTATCTACAAGTCTGGCTTTATAAGTTTTTACTTTTCCATCCTCATTTCTTTTCTTCTTATAGATCCACTTATACCTTATGAGTTTTATCCTTTCTGGTAAATCTACGAGTTCTCACACTTAGTTGGAATCCATAAAATCCATCTAAACTTTCATAGCTATTTTCCAGATCTTGGAATCAACACTTTGCATCTCTTTGTCATATGTGGGTAGGTCATCATCTTCCTATTCAGCAGACTCAGTGTTTAAAATAGTTCAATTATATTAGAAGAACTCAAGTCTACGAGAGACCCTCCCACTACGACGAAGTACCCTATGCTACTGATCGTTTGTAGGTCTTCAATTAGGAGTTGGTTTGGAACCATTTTTGTAAGGCTTTATATATTTCTCGAGAGTTCCTCGAGTACTTCTTTACTTTGAGGTTTTAAGTCATCCTTGTAATTTTCTTTAAAGAAAGTAGCATGAGTTGACACTATCACAATTTTCTCTATTGAATTATAAAATAAACCACTATTTTTTCTCTTGGGATATCCTACAAACATGCACAATTCTGTCTATGAGTTCAACTTTCTCGCATCTTTATCCAATACGTGGGTCAAGCATCCTAACATTCTTAAATGGTTTAGACTTGACTTCCTTTCATGCCACAATTTGTATGGAGTTTTCGATGCTGCCTTAGTTGGCACATCATTTAGAATATAGCAAGTCATTTGTACCGCATATTGAGAAAAGAGATTGACAACTTTGAATAACTTAACATCTAACGAGCCATGTCTAACCACGTTTGATTCATTCTTTCTACCACTCCATTCTATTGTGGAGTACCTGACGCGGTTAATTGGGATAGAATCCCATTCTCTATAAGGTACCCTATAAACTCATCAGGAAAATATTTCGCACCTCTATCAGATCGAAGTGCCTTTATGGGTAAACTTAGTTGTCTCTCTGCTTCGGCATGAAACTCTTTGAATTTGTCAAAGGTTTCACTATTGCGATGCATTAGATACACATATCCATATCTGGAGTAATCATCAATAAAGGTTACATAATACTCGTAACCACCTCTTGCATTTACACTTATAGGGCTACATACGTCAGTATGCACAAGTTCTAAGGGTCTCATGGCCCTCATTCCTTTTGCATTAAAAGATCTCTTACTCATCTTAACTTCCAAGAAAGATTCACACTTTGGAAGATCAACTTTTTTAAGTGAACTTCAAGTGTCATCTTTCACAAGTTTAGAGATTCTTTCTTGGTTAATATGACCAAATCTCAAATGCCAAAGATACATCTCATTAGAGTGAGAATTTTGATTTTTTTCAAAATTTTAGTTTGAAGTAGTGTTCACATCTTTGGTTTGATAAAATAAAGACTATTTGGCATCATCCATTATAAATAAGTTTTTGATTTATAAATATTGTAATACTATTATTAAAAGTCACGGTCAAATCGTCTTTATATAAACATACAACAGAAATCAAGTTTCTTCTGAAACTTGATACATGGAGAACATCTTTTAAAAAAATCTTCCTAAAATTTTCAAAATAAAGAGGTACATGTCCCACTACTTCAGCTGCCATAGTTGTTCTATTTCGATCAGCAGCGATAGACTCATCTTTCGTTTCCTCGAACCCCTATAGAGATACACATACTTGATTAGTAGCCCTCGAATCAATAACCTGACAGTCTATTAAATCTTCCACGAAGCAAGCTTCTATTATAAAGAGTTTCATACATTTTCCTTTGGTGGTCTGGTATTCCTTCCACTATTTACAGTTTGCCTTGAAGTGCCATTTCTTACTATAGAAGAAGCATATAGACTTAGATAAGTCTTTAGACTTCCTTATTATCTTCTTTTCCACTTGTGGTGGCCCAGATACCTTAGCATTGTCTTTCTTAGTATGCTTTCCCTTCCCTTTTGAGGAAGAAGAGACAACTATGTTTGCTTTTGCACTTCGGACCGACTGACTGACATTTAACATGAACTCATAGGATTGTAACTTCTTCATGAGTTGTGTAAGTGTTAAGGTCTTGTTCCCAAGGTTATATGCATCCCAAAAATTTACAAAATCCTTGGATAAGCTCTTGAACATCATATTAATTTGAGTGTTCTAATCCAAATTGGTCTCATTATTTGTGACCTCAGTAAAGTATCTCATAATAATAATCATATGGTCTTTGTCCGAAGTGTTGGGCTTTTGTTAGGCATTCATCAAACCAGTAATAGTTGACTATCAGGCCAAGGCAGGTTGGCCTCTGAACATGTCTTCTAGTTTGTTTTGAATTGATTTAACAGTCTTACAGCTCTCCAGTTACTTATAAAGGGTGTTGGTTATGCTTGTCAACATATAGCAATGAGTTATCTCATCAGACTCCTCCCAACATTTTTTAGCCTTAGCTTGAGTTGCTAGATTAAATTTATTATCAAGAACTACTTTAAGTTTCTCACATCTTAGGACAATCATTAGATTCCTTTTCCATTCCTAATAGTTGTTTTTTTTTAGTTTGTTTTTCAGTGAGCATATTTAATAAAGGAGTATGTGTCATTTTCATACTGAAAATAAAAAATTCATTCATTAATATTGTGACAGCCCTAAAATGACCCTAGTCAGAAAGCGGTTTCGGGACCGCTAAACCGAGTCACCAAATTATTTGAATGTGATATTTATTGCCTAAAATATGTGAATATAAATGTGTGAAAGTTTTAAGCTTCGATTTAGTTAATTGCATGTGAATTTAGTTGATAGGACTTATGTGAGAAAATTTAGAAATGTGCTAGGCAAATGCAAGTGGCCTAATAGTACATGTAATCAAAGGGGTGGACTTGCATGTCAATTTCCCCCCATTTAAGTACTAGTGGCCGGCCATGACAAAGGGTGATGGGCAAAACATGTCATAAAACATGTTGTGATAATGGTTTATGTTAGAAAAAAATAAAATAAGGAGTATGGGCAATAAAATAATAATGGGAAGGTAAATGATGACAAAAAAAAAATGTGTGTGGTTGCCCCCCCCATTGCCGTGAATTGAAAAAGAAAGAAAAAGAAAGAAGTTCTCATGTTGTTCTTGGCCGAATGGGAGAAAGAGAAGAAGGGGGAAGAGCTTTGAGAAAATTGGCTATGGTGGGTTGCTAGACTAAGGTATGTTTGATGTTGTCCATGAGATTCATGCATGTTTTTAGTTGTTAGTTTGAGTTCTACCTAGCCCATGGTTTAAATCTTTGCTATGAGATGGAGATGATATTCGGCCATGGGTGTTGTCTTCTTGGTTGATGTTTGATGTTGTGGTGATGAGGCATGAAGATGAGTCAAGTTTCGGCTAAGGTGGATTTGTGTTGATGTCTTTTGCATGCTAAGTGTGAAGCTTTGTAATGATACATGTGATGGTGACTGATGACTCTTGGATTTTCTTTTTGGCATTTTTGAGTTAGACATTAAGTTCCTTGTGTAACCCATGACCAAAATTGAATGGTATGGTGTCTTGATGCATTCGGCCATGGTAGAAAGTAGATGTGAAATGGTAGTAAGGTGAAGTGAAAAATGTTATTATTTGATTACTAGTGTATATATGTAACACCCGAACCCGAGACCGTCACCGGAGTCGAACACGAGGTGTTAACAGACTTTAAACCACTTATAAAAAAAATTTCCCAGACATTGCCAATCTGCGTACTAGTCGCTTTAAAAATCATATCTTGAGCTCAGAAACTCGGAATCCAGTTACGTAAATTTTCCCTGAAACTAGACTCATATGCCCATCTACATATTTTTTTCTAGAATTTTTATTTGGGCCAATTATTACAGTTTATTAGTCAAAGTCTCCCATGTTACAGGGATCGACTACACTGACCTTTGCGCATTACGACTTGGATATCTCCCTGTACAGGGCTTCAATACTGATGTCGTTTGTTTCTATAGAAACTAGACTCAAATAGGAATCTATAAATATATGGAATGACTCCTAATTATCTCTGGTTAATTTATAATGAATTTCCAAAGTCGAAACAGGGAATCCAGAAACCGTTCTGGCCCTGTCTTACGAGAACCTGAATATCTCTTAACATACTGTCCATATGATCGTTTCGTTACTTTCCTATGAAAATAGATTCATCAAGGTTAATTTACATAATTTATTCACTATTTAATTCCATTCCTACTATTTTTAGTGATTTTCCAAATCTACATCACTGCTGCTGTCAGCATCTGCCTTTAAGGTAGACTTTATCTATTTCATAGTTTCCATGATTCAACTAGCCCTTTTAGCATAAATAGCACAATTTATGATAGTGATTAACCATTCCCATGGCCAATCCTTGTTAAGCATATCCATACCAAATGATTATAACATTATACTCAAACATATATAAGCCATTTTCGCATGGCTATCCAAAATTATACAAGTCCAAAGGGTCCATGACCCACAACAAAAGGGTAGTCCTATACATGCCATTTCGAAGTTCAACCAAAATTGTACCAAAAAGGGGGGGGGCTTTGATAGTGTGGGCGACTTCGACTCCAAAATCCCGAGTCCGATAGCTGGAGAACCAAAATCTATAAAACAGAGAATCAAGGAGACGGAGTAAGCAATTTATGCTTAGTAAGTTTTGAGCAAGGGATTCCAGCACAACAAAAGTATAGCATTCATGTAGCTAAACGGATAATTTCATATGCACAATTTTTCAATATCATACTTACTTCACATTACCAACCCTTTTATTCATACACAAAGATCAACTTAGCCAAAGGCCGGTAGCTCATTTATCAACTGAGCGAATACTTATTTGTAAGGGCTCAACTAATTCAAAGCACATACGAAACATACCTCAATGTTGGGATGTTTCAAGCGTATTAACTGAAATTTTTACAGCAAGATCATTCATTCCCAAATCACATACCTTCGGAATTTAACCGGATATAGCTACTCATTCAAATGCCTTCGGACATAGCCCGGTTATAGTAACTCGCACAAATGCCTTCGGGACTTAACCCGGATTTAGTAACTCGCACAAATGCCTTCGGGACTTAACCCGGATTTAGTAACTTGCACAAATGCCTTCGGATCTTAGTCCAGATATGGTCACTTAGCACAAAGCCTTCGGGACTTAGCCCGGACATCATTCAAATAACCATGCACATTTAACAATAAATCATGGCACATTCGTATTTCGTTTTCGTTAGCAAAACTCAAACACAAGACACTTATCATTCTTGCAATTTCGGCTCAATAGCCACACACAAGGAGCATGATTTTGATTTGCTTAAAACATGATCTAATCAAATCATAATTTAAGCTCTTTTACTCAAGAACTTACCTCGGATGTTGTCGAACGATTCCGATAGCTATTCGACCACTTTTTCCTTCCCTTTATCGGATTTAGTTCCCCTTTGCTCTTGAGCTTAATTAAACAAATAAATTGATTTAATCATTTGAGCATCGAAAAGAGGAACACAAGGCACTTAGCCCATATTTATACATTAGACATTAAAGTCACACATGTACGGAATCATGAATCAAACTCAACATTTTAGCTAATTTTCCCCTTGGCCGAATTTTCTAAGCCAAGACAAAAGCATCAATATGCTTGCCTCTAACCGAATACATGCAACACCAATCTCCTTCCTATGGCCGAATATGCATATCTATGTTGGGGCCGATTGCAACACTTACTACATTCTACAAGTATGGCCACTTGTATTGACTAAACACCATTTTGTTTCAAGTTCAAAACTTGGCTAATACACACATATATACACTAGTAAAGCATCCTCTCCCTTTCCATCAATTTAACACATGCATTACTCATTAATATACAAAAATTATATTCGGCCTTAGCACACAACTTGCTAGCCGATTCTTCTCCATCTAGCAACTAATGCACATATGTGCTCACTCAAAAATGCTAAAAAGAAGATTCAAGAATCATCAATCCACCATCACATGCATCATTAACAAGCTTCATATTTAGCATGCAATGGCATTAACACAAAATCCACCTAGGCCGAATATCATCCCCATGACATAGCAAAGATTTGAACCATGGCTAATTAGAACTCAAGCTAGCAACTAAAAACATGCATGAATCTCATGGCACAACCTCAAACATACCTTGATCTAGATACAAGTATGGCCAAACCTCCTCCTAATCCTCTTCCAAACCAAACATGAAGCAAGAACTCCTTCCTCCTTCCTTAGAATTTTCGGCCAAAAGAAGATGAAAAAGGATGAACAAAATTTTTCTTTTCTTTTCTTTAACTCACGGCAATGGGGGGGGGGCATGGATGAGACCATTCTTTTTTTTTTCATCACTCCTCCCTTTCATTATTTAATTACCATGCTCATTATTTTATTGTTTCCACCCATGATGCACCAACACAACATGTGTATGACATGTCTTGCCCATCACACTTGGTCTACCATACTTGTCATGGCCGGCCACTACTAATAGAGGGGGGAAATT